>NC_077228.1:2893239-3095739 GCF_027887165.1 Monodelphis domestica | reverse complement strand
CAATAAAATAGTACATCAAGCCCTTATTTGTAACACTTACTATTTCCAAGTGTAAATGTTCTCCCTGAAAATTTAACAATATGCTCTTGGGAACAGGTTCAAGGTGGTTACCGTACATTCCAAATTAGAATAGATTTTGCATATGTAACCTCATGGGCACCTCCTGACTTCTTTATCTAAAAGGAATTGGAAATATTAGGGGTAAGTAGTAGAACTGTGATTTCATAAGTATAGGGAACTCAGAATTTCATGCAATTTGGTACCTTATCTAAACTGTATAACCTTAGAGAGCTGTCTTGAGCTACGAGAGACTGACTGATTTGCTCAATATCATGTAGCTGGTCTCTTTCAGAAGGAGGACTTGAACTCAGTTCTTTCTGGCTCCAAATCCAGTTCTCTGTTCACATTAGTCATCTTCTTTGTCATCAGGCTGTGTTGCATCTGAGGCTCTCAGATATATTTCAAGAAGTCTGTTAACTTGGACAGGGAAATATCCATATTTCACACTGTCAAAAGGATTCATGATGTAAAACCATCCCTGTGACATAGGAAATGCAATATTGTTGTCACTATTTTGTAGAAGAGGAAACTAAGCTTCAGTAAGATGATATGATTTGTCCAAGAATCAATAAGACCAAATGTGATTTTGAATTTAATCTATACCTAGAAGTTCTCACGCACCTGGGAAAATTATTTGATAGGAGTGGGGGTACAGAGTTGGGGGGGGAAGAACAAGGAAGGATCGGGGGTGTAGTGGTGGCAAACAGTACCAACCTATCCTGTAGGGAATTAGGTTTTTTTTCCATTATGGATTGTGGATGGAAAACTCAAACCCCAGGGAAAGCATCACCATGGCAACGAGATGCTGAGCTGGTGGTAATTGGGCTTCATAGTAAGGCAAAGAGAAAGCAGTTACTGAGAGAAAGAATGGCCCCCTCCCTGAATGGTGGAGCCCTGGATCAAGACTTGTGAGCCACATGCTGGTTGAGGAAGGTGGGGTGGAAGTAGTGACCCAGACTCAAGTCAGCTCTTTTAATGTGAGATGAATTCAACTTTCTCCAACATTATGCTATATGAAAAGCTGCAAAGAACGGGAGATCCATTTCAAGAGAAGATTGCATTAAGAAGAGTAAACTTAAATAGTCTGATTGAATTGGGAAATTGAAATAGACTTCTGTGAAATCTGGCCTGGAAATATCCCTTTCCTTCGACATGGAGGCAGCGAGGAGTGGACAAAAAGTTGGCCTTGGGATCAGAGAGCTGCATTTGAACGTGGCCCCAGAAATCTCCTGGGTACCGCTGGACCAGTCCATTACCCTTCTCCATCTCAAATGATTCAGCTCTCTAAGGGTGGTGATAATGGCACTTCCCTTACCCCGATGTTGTGAGGATTAGATGAAATATTTGTGATGTATTTTCAGAACATTAAAGTGGTACATGTCAGTCAGTGTTCCTTCATTTTGTCCTAGTTCATTCTACATATTTTTTTTTTATCTCAGAGATATGTAGAAAGAAAAAAGAGAAAGAAAATGAGAGCGTTTTCATATATGCTAAATATTATGTGTTTTCATAGATGCTAAACATGTTAAAATATTAAATATTTTTTAAAAATAAATTAAAGTTACTTTGCTGCAGGGATTTTTTCTATCAAGTGAGGAATCTGGCACATCGCAAAGAGCTTTGGTTTCTTAAAGAATGACAACGTTTCTTGGTATGTTTGGAAAGTAGTAGCAGTGACTCCGTTCATTTTATATTTGTAACTCTTACCTAAATTTAAAAAACAAAATCACAGTCTTAGTTTTTGAGGTTTCCATTAAATAACAATGACAACAACAACTTTAGAGTCAGGAGAGGCAGTCCAGCATAGGCGATGAGAGCTGGATTTGCATCCCAGAAGACACAGGAAAGGAAGCCTCTCCTCCGAGGATGCCTTCTTACTGCGTGACCTTGGACAAGTGACTTCACTCTTTAGGGCTCCTGGCAACTCTAAGGTTGTAGAGAAGGCGCCAACTTACACAGACAGGGAGGGTTTCCAGAAAGGGAGCTTCTTGTATCCACGAACTCACAAGTGCAGCCCTTATTCTGCAGAGAGCTGTCTGTGTCCTTTGTATTCAGAGAAGACCCAAATCCCCTCACTATGTTCAGGTCCATATGCGATATGTTATACTGTGGCCAATCAGAGCACTAGAAGCCCAGAAGACTAGCAGAGCGGGGCACACAGATCCAATAGGATGGCTTGTGATGGAGACATCTCTGAATTTGTGCTCCTCATGATTCTTTGGAATTCTGCTTTGCCCCTAAATCCCGGCACCTTCTTTGTGCCTCCCGTGTCTCATAATGGACACCACAATCCTTCCGAGAGACCTTAGGAGTGTCCTTGTATCAGTTCTTCTGTTGTCCAGGTGAGCATTTTCTGTGTCAGTTCACCATAGAAAAGTTTTTTCAGCAAATGCACATTTGTCCTCGGTACACCACAATTCAATGAACAAAATGGCTCTGTGGACCTTCCATTTGGTAGGCAGCCTAATACTTCTTCTCTCCCCCCTTTTCTTCAAAGCCTACAAAGCCCGGAGCTAGTTCTGGAGATGTGTGTGCCAACCTCATCATCATACGGACATCCTTGGAAAGAATTTTGCCGAGGGAAATGCATTCTCTGCAGCATTCCGAATTTCTCCGTGTGCTGTAACCGATGATGCCACGTAGAGATGGTGAGGTGCTGCTGACTGGTGGAAAGCCTTTGCTTTCTTTGTGTTAATCATCGCACCGAAATGAGCCCAAATGGCAGAGAATCAATCCACACTCTGTATCTGCATCAGTCAAAGATGCTGCACTGAACGGACAGAAAGTCCCACACCAACGTTGTCTCTGCTTTAGTCTTGGCTTGAAGATGTCTCACATGAAATAATTTGCCGTCGGTGTAGCTGCTGACTGGTGCTCTTTCTGTCCTCATGAAAGGCATCTGGGAAGCAGAAGAGCTTTGTTCATCAGCCAGAACTCCCATAAGAGTCCTGAGTAGTGAATAGGTCATTAGGAATGCCTGGGTTGGGATCCTCTTTCCAGCCTTTGCCAGCTTTGTGACTCTGGACAAGTCCCTTCACCTCTCTGACCTTCAGTTTACACATCTGTAAAATGATGCTGTCCCAAACCTACTTCTTTTGCCCACATGGAGCATGGACTGTGTGTACCAGAACATCTGGCTCAAGTTCTAGTTCTGCCCATGCTCACAATATGGCGTAAATGAAATAAAGCTTGATGCATATTGCAATCTTGAATGAACAAATGAAAAGCATTTATGATGGACTTGTTGTACGCCAGGGACTGGGCTCAGTGATTGGGGGACAGATATAAAAAGACTCAACAATGAACCAAGGGAAGACAACCCATTTGGGAGAGGTGGGAGACCTACCCACATTTTTACTGTTATCATTACCCAGCTAGGTGGTGCTGCAGTGAATTGAGTGTCTGAGCCTGGCATCATCAAACCTGGTTTCAAATCTGCTGTGTGACCCTGGGCAAGTCTTTTAATTGTGTCTGTTTCATTCCCCCCAAATGTCATATGGGAATAATAAGGACCTACCTAACATGGTTGTAGTGAGAATCAAATGATATTTGACAGACAGACAAACAGAGACAGAGAGACAGAAGGATGGATATAGAGAGGAGGGAGGGAGAGAGATGATGATGATGATGATGATGATGATGATGATGATGATGAAGATGGATAAAAGAGAGAGAAATAGCTAGCTAGAGTTAAAAATAAACAACTAGTCATTGACTTCAAAGATTGAGGAGTAGCTTAAAGGCTTGGTGCATGATGCAATAATAGAGGTGAAGTCCCCAAGGAACTAAGGGCAGAAGGGATTCAGCCAAGCTCTTCCTGAGAATTCTTTGTGTCACCTGTCAGGGACGCTTGCTTAGTGTGAGATGCACACAATCTCCTTCTTCACAGTCACACAGGCATATATGTCTGATCTCAGATAAGGAAGGAAAAAAGGCCAATCCCCAAGGGGAAAAGGACCCAGTTAGTAGCAGCACAACAGCAGCATTGCCAAAGGCTTGAGAGAGATGGTCGTTCAGAGCCCAGCAGGACAAATAATGAAGGCTTTGGAAGCCGCTCAGTCTAGAAAATCAAAGAGCACAGAATCTGGGAAAGAGGTCTGGTAGCCTGGGGAAGATCAGCAACTCACCCTCTTCCCTTAATATCATATCTGACTCTTCTTCCAACAGAGAAAATGTCTGAAGCTGGTGCCCCATTCTCCTTTAATAATGAAAACCATCTTGAGACTGCAAGCCTGCCCAGATCTGGCCTTTTCGACCCTCTTTCTCAAACAAGGGTATTTGGGGCTCTTCTCCAGAAAAGCTGAGAGTAGGGGTATTTGGAATTGCAATGGGTCTGCACTATCTGTGTGGTCTGAAGCAATGCTTAAAGCTTCCCAGTCTCAGTTTCCTCATCTGCAAAATTAAATTGGAAAAATGATCTCTAAGGGCTCTTTTCAGTTCATCAGACTGGTAACTAGCTCTTGTTAAGCACCTTTGTGCCAGGTATGTCATAGGTTCTAGAATACAAAGGCAATAATGAAACAGCATCTGCCTTCAAGGAAGTTAAATTCTACTGAGAGGCATCACGTAGCTGAGGACATTTATGAACAGTAGAGCAGCATAATTTTCATTGTTCTGTTGTAGGACAATGATGCTGATGACTGGGTTCTGAGTCAGCACCCTAGAGCTGGTGCACACCATGTGACCTTGTGAATTTCCTCCTCTGCGGAATGAGATTGGACAGTCATCTCTATGGTCCTTCCCCATCCCAAGATCTTCTGATTCTAATGCACATTTGCAGGCAATGGGAGAGAAGAATGTATTTTCCAAAGTGAAATTTTTGAGGGCAAGTATAAAGGGAAGACTAAATAAATCTCATAGTTAACAAATAAGTGTCTTTGGGGACCCAGATTTCATTTTTCAATTGGCAGGAATGTTTTGCAGCTGCAACAAGAAACTTGGGGAAAAAAGGAAAACACACAGACCAAGGACTCTGCTCTTCTGAGAGGAATGACAGGCAGATGAGTTGAGTCGCTGAGGGAAGGAGAGCATTTCCACGACATTTAAAAAAATGCATCAGCTGGCTTTGTATAATTAAATTAGGATGGAGAAGTCCCAAACTTCCCATAAAGAATTCTCATAATTCTCATCACATGCACACATGCGTGTGCACACATGCACACACACACACACACAACCTTTGCAACCGGATACAGAGGAGAAACCTGTGATCAACTTTGACCAATGAACAGAAATCAATGGGAGTGAGAGTTCCTCTTTTCTAACAGAAGCTCATCTACTCTACTTTTGAAGATATTAGTGATGTATTTATGAATGGAAAAGATTATTGCTTTCCAACAATGATTATAATATAAAACCCCAGAATTCTCATTGTTGTCAGAAGAAGGGTTCCCATCAAGTGTTGTCACCCTCCCTGTGACTTCCTAGAACAATCCATTCTACTTGGAGGAAGACACTTGAGTCATTTGCTCACTTTTTTATGGAATATAGTTTTGAGGATATCTGAGGAATTTGAGGATAAGGGTTATTTTGCTTTTGAATTTGTACTACTAGTAATTAGTGGAGTATTCATTTAGTCATTCATTTATTCATTTGCAAAGGGCAAAGGTTCAATGATGAGCAAGAAGAGAATTAGTGCTCTGGGTCAAGACAGAGGCAACTCTGAAGAACATCTTTATCCTTAATGTACAGAGACCATAAGAATGGGAGAAAATAACTATGTACAGAAAAAGAAAAAGGAGAAGTGGGTGAATTATGCTTAAAGACCCAATGCCTTCATGGGATATGTTGTTGGTGTTCAGTTTTGGCTGACTGTTTATGACTCTACAGACATGCTGTCCATGGGGTTTCCTTGGCAAAGATACTGGAGGGATTTGTAATTGCCTTCTCAATGGATCATGGCAAACAGGTTACATGACTTGTCTAGGATCACAGAGTGAATGTCTGAGGCCAGATTTGAACTTAGGTCTTCAGGATTCCAGTCCAGTACTTTATCCACTGAACGACCTTTCAAGTCTTTCACCAAATTCCAACACCTTCATCAAAAGTACATTCATGCTTCTCTGTTACTTTGTTGATGTCAAATAATGGCATCAGCTTCTAATGATGTCTTTGAAGTCAACCCCCTGATTATACAGGAGAGAAAATTCAAGTATAGTCAGTTTTATGGTTCTGTTGGCCTATCAAACTCAATATGTTGACTTTGGTTTACAACTCCATCTTGGATCTTGGCTCTCTGGGACCCGACCTCCCTTTCCTCTGTATCAGATGAAAGCCCTTCCCAGAGTAGAGAGGAGCCAAGCCCCAGCAGAGCTGCCCCTCCTCATCCCTGACTCTCTATCACTTATTGGTGGCCTGTGAGCCCACCAGGGATTGTGGCCATCATAATCCTTAGCTTCCAGAGAATGGCTCTTCTTGTGGTCCTCCTAGGACTAAGAGATCACTGGGGCAGAGAACCACCTGGGAAAGGCTAGTCCTTTCTGGAAGAAGAACAGGCATTCTTTGTGGGGACCTTTGGGTGCCACCAGGAAGTTCCTCTGCCATTCTTTCCCTAGAAGTCCTCTCCAGTCCAGTCAGGGTCAGGATCATTCTTCAATGGGCCTCCAGAGACAGGTGCCCTTGTGGGATGAAAACGAGGCTCAATCTTAGTAACGTGGGCCCCCTGCACCCCCAGAAGAAACTGTTTTCCTTTCCACTCTCTTCTGCAGGGCTTCCACCTTCCTCTCCCTGGCTTTTAGGGATCAACACTGTCATTCCTAAACCTGATCAGGGTCTCTTTTTAAGGCTGGAAACAGAGGACACTCTCTCTGCAGCTCTGGGCTGGGAAGTTCTGACATCTATTTTCACTGAGTTGGGTGGGATTTTAGAGATGATGGAGTCCAACACATCAGTGGAGACCCAGCCCAGAGGAGAGGTGACTTACTCCAGGTCACACAGGTAAGTAGTTGAGCTAGTAGAGATGAGAGAGATAGAGATAAGAGAAATATGAGAGATAGAGCTAAGAAAAATAAGAGATAAGAGAGAGATGAGAGAGAAATGTGTGATGTTAACAGAGATGAGAGATAAGAGAGAAAAAAAGAGAAAGAAATGAGATGAGAGAAGAGGTAGAAGAGAGAAGAGGTGGAAGAGAGATGAGAGAAAGAGATAAGAGATATGTAAGAGAGAAAGATAAATAAGAGATAAGAGATTAGGGAGAAAGAGAAACTAAGATAAATGAGAGAATAGAGAGAAAGAGCATTTGGTGTTTGGAAAGGGTTTATTTGTTCTCTCCTTTGTTCCTCATAACAATCCTGAGAGGTAGGTCCTTTATTATTTCCATTGTACAGATGAAAAAACTGAGGCAGACAGAGGTTCAATGACTTGTCCAAGGCCCATGTTAAGTTCTGCTATTAATATATTTATTTCTTGTAAAGAAATGTCTGGGATCACATTTGAACTCAGGCCCTCCTGGCTTCCAAGCCCAGCACTCTGGTCTGTGGCACCCCCTCGCTACTTAGTGGAACTTTTTCATCTGACGGAGTCTCAGAGAAGAAAGTCACTTGCTAAAGGTCCCCGAGGTAGTGAGAACCAAGGCGCGAGCTGGACCCGGGTGCTAAGTATGCGTTTAGGGCCTCAGACTCAGAGGCTGTGGGTTCAGATCTCATCTTTGACATTTCATCCCGGTGTCTCACTCCCCTCACGACCCCTGGCCCTGGCAGACAAGCCAAGGGGCTCCCCTTCCCGTTCGCCATGTCCATGGGCCGGGATCACGCAGGAGTCCCTCTTCGTCTTTTCTCAAGGTGCCGAGAGCTCGAGGAAGATGCTCTCCAAGGCCGGGAGCTCCGGGTCCGGCCGTCCGTCTCCAGAACGGACTCAAAAGCAGGGCGGGCTCTCAGAAAGGCCCGCAGCCGCCGTCAGACCCCATTAGTAAGCAGCAGAGCAGCCCTCGCAGCCCGCGGGGCAAGGCTGGGGCCCTGAGCCGCTGCCATCGTCGGATGAGCTGATGTACCCTCTGGGACCTGCCCGACTCTCACTGCTGCCCATGACACGAGTAAAGCCGGCCGGCCGGTTCAGCTCGGGCTTGAGGCTGCTCGAGAGATGGAGCCCTGGGCCGCGCTGGACAGCTGAGGCTGGGCCCAGACGCACACACGCCACCTCCCAGAAGCCCTTGGAAGTTGAAAAAGGCCGCGTTCGCATTTGGGGCGGAGCCATCGCGCTCTCTGTTGGTCATTCAGTGAACCGGGAAGCCTTCCGAGGGCTAAATGGACCGGCGGCTAGGAAAGGGCCACCGGCGCGGCAATGAAGGAATCGGCCGTAGCTTTGGGAAGGCCGTTTTGGCCGGACGACGCTTTGGAAGCCCGACTGTAGAAGAGTTGCCAAAATGACGGCGGGAATGGAAACACGTCTCAGTCCTCGCCGGCCTTCTCCAGGACTTGGGCCTCCACAGGGGAGGAGGAGAGGCAGCGGACAGGCGGCGGCCGCTTCCGAACAGAGCAAGGTTGGTTTTGCGTTCATTCTGGTTTTCATTTTTCGCGGATGAGCTCGACTCCAGCCCAGTGTTAGCCAGAATGAAAACGACGCGTGAAGAGAAGGTGACGCTGAAGGAGAGAGCAGGGAAGACAGACTAGAGCGGGACTACTTGTGGTCGGAGGCGTTTGTTTGCCTTGTGAAGAATGGCCGCCTCTAGCTGAAATAGGGGTAGACGAGGACAGCGTGGTAGAGATGAGGAGGAAAGGGGCAGTCGGGAACTTGTGGACCGGCCTCCTATTTACCTGTCAAACATATGGCAAGTTTCTCAGCTGAGAGGGTAGAAGGACAGGGAACCATGGGAGGTTTGGAAGGGTTGCGGGATAGGTGGGACAGGAAGTTCATTAGGGAGGTGTCACGTGATGGCTTTGCTTCAGGAATGGCTCAGGTGATATGACATACTCATTGTCTTGTGTGCTCAGAAGAGAGTCGGAAGTTTTTCCAGCTACAGTCAGAAACGCCTATTTAGGAGCAAAAATAGTACACGGTGGGAATAACCCAAGCCTGGGTCTTTGAAGTGCAAGATCAATGCTCTGATAAAGGGGAAAGAGACTCAAGTGGATGGAGGAGAGCTGAGGTGCTTCACCAAGTGGTCAAGCAGAAGAAGTACACTTTGGACTCCCTCATTCTTGCTTCCTTCATTCTCAATTGCAGTCCTGTAAGCAAGTGAAAATGGCTCCTCTCGCATAGCAGAAAGATCCAGGAAAGAAGCTAAGGTGACAAAAAATCTGGTGAATTCTGGAATTGTCCTGGAATGACAATATTTAACAATTCTATCAAATCTGAAGAGAAAAAGAAATCCATTTATTTATGGAGGAAATGAAATATCATGAATAGTTCATTAGTGCAAATGAGATCGGTTTGAAAAATATTCTGAAAAATCAATCTATTTACAGCCAGGAACTGGGGAACCCTACTGCAATGTATGATGGCCCTTCTATTAAAATCATTGATGCATATGCGTCTACTTCAAAAGGGTCATTGAGGCGCCACTCCTGGATTTGAACAACTTATCTTGGTTGTGGGGAATAGAAAGAGCAGTGGGGCCCTAGAATATGAGAAAGAGTTAAATGAATTATTAGTATATTAGTCAAGTGAACTGTGAATAATTCAAGAGAACTGTGAATTGTGATTGATTGAGAGTGCCATGGGGATGTTTTGCAAGGCCACATAGACAGACAAGAACAGAAAAACAAATGTTTGCAAGGCCAAGCAGATGAACAAAATCAGAGAAGAGAAAATACTCAACAGAGGTTTCAGCCAGGAGAGTTTCCTTGTGATAAGACATCTGTCTCAATGGTTCTCTCTCTTTTTCTTTCTTTCTTTCTTTCTTTCTTTCTTTCTTTCTTTCTTTCTTTCTTTCTTTCTTTCTTTCTTTCTTTCTTTCTTTCTTTCCTTCTTTCTTTCTTTCTTTCCTTCTTTCTTTCTTTCTTTCTTTCTTTCTTTCTTCCTCTTTCTTTCTTTCTTTCTTTCTTTCTTTCTTTCTTTCTTTCTTTCTTTCTTTCTTCTTTCTTCTCTCTCTCTCTCTCTCTCTCTCTCTCTCTGTCTCTGTCTCTCTCTCTCTCTCTGTCTCTCTCTCTCTCTCTCTCTCTCTCTTAAAAAGTATGTGCTGTAATAAAGGCTATATTTATTTCTGGTGAGTCAGAGTTAAAATTGTCAGAAAGAGGATGCTCATGTGCCACTAACAGGTAACAAAATGAAGTTTCCTGAGCTGCAGTTAGTCAAAAATACATACCAAAAATCTGAGATTAAGTGAGGTTTGAGGGGGGTGGAGTAGCTAACATGCTGCAGGTTTTAAGAAATCCCCCATAAGAATTGTACGTGCCTAAGTATACTAGTACATGGCTCCATTCAGCTGTTGCCCATGCTGTTTATTAGGATCGAATCTGTTACAACTTCACACAACTTTAAGGTATTTTGCTTACATATAGATGGATGCACAAATTCCCCATCCTCAGAATCCTCTCATATATTTCTTGTCATTTATGGCTAAACTCCTTGAGAAGATCATCCTCAGTGGGATCCTCCACTTCCTCTCTTCTCGCTCTCTCTACAGTCTGGCTTCTGACCTCATAATTCAACAGAGCTCCTCTCTCCAAAATTCCTAATGTTCTCTTAACTGTAGTATCCAGTGGCCTTTTCTTGATCTCTTTACAACCTTTAACACTCTCAATCACCCTCTTTCCTTGATAGTTTCTTCTCTCTAGATGTGGAGCCCCATTCTCTCCTGGTTCTTCTTCTTATCTGATAGCTGCTTCTCAGTCTCATTTCCTGGATCTTTGTTCAGGTCACCATGGGTCACCCACAGTACTGTCATTGGTCCTTTTTTATCACCCATTATACTATTTTCCTTTCTGAACTCACTAGTTCCCTTGGAATCAATGACCATCTCTTTGCTGCTGAATCTAAGATGTAGTTATACGGCCTTGATCTGTATCTGGAACTGTAGTTTTGTATCTCCCTCTATTTATTAGTTCCTTTTTTATCCTTCATATAGCTTGTTTGTAAATATTTCTTTACATGTTGTCTCTCCCATTTGATTGGGAGTTCATTAAGGGCAGGGACTATCTTTTAACTTTCTTAGTAGCTTCAGTGTTTATCATAGCATCTGGAATGATGTAGTTGCTTAATAAATACTAATTGATTGATTGCATTATCCCAATGGAACCCATCAAAGGAGATACTCCTTCCAATGATGTAGTTTATGACTCATCTAGGCCCCCACATCATGGATTACTCTGGACGATACCCTCCTATAATCTCACCACAGGCAGAACCTCCACAAACACACTGGACCCGTTTAGCCTTCACGCTTGTGTCCCAACTAGCCCATTGTTCACACATACATTCGTTTTATGGCATCTTTTACCTCTTCTTCATCATTATCTGGATTTTGTTGTAGTTTGCTCCTCCTCTTCACTGTAGGCTTTGGGTGAGTCTCAGATTCAGTTCTTCTAAGACTCTATTCCAATGTCTCACCATTACCCAGCACCAGAATGGCATTGCTATTCAAATGATAGACCTTTTGTTTCAGGGGTCATTAATGAACTTGGCAACTTCCCAAAGGCAGTCTAGTCTTCTCTCATCCTTCTGTTCAACTGTGGCAAAATCTCATTATCTAATTGCAGGGGTTGGATTAATATTACAGAATTTCAGAGGTGGAAGGGATTTTCAGATCTGTTTAGCTCAACCCATATCTTAAGAAAGGACCCCACAACAATAAACCTGTAAAGTTGCCTTCGATAATCCAGGTAGGGGAAATCCACTCTCTTCCCAAACTGCTTTATGGGATAGCTTTAATTATTGGGAGTTTTCCCTTGGATTGAAATTATTTTTTATCCAAACCTATAAAGTTTTGGTTCAATTAAACTCAAATAAATGAAGGTGTATTAGGCACTGGAAAGTAGGGAAGGAAGAGATCGTTTCTGCAGATATTGCATTTTAAAAAATCATCAAAGACCCCGACCTTTCCTTTGCACCTGGGGAAAGAGTCTTTTCAGCATATGGCACCGTTCCTGGTAGGCAGTGATGGTCTAATAAGTGTTGAGTAAGCGACTTTCCCTACTAGGTGATGGGGTCTCAGAAATGCCATGTTTACACCACTTATAAAAGAGCACTTACAGGACTAATACTGGCCGTTGCTCTCTTCTGAAGGTGGGGAGAGGACAACAGAGACTGTTACAGCTGGAATCCCAACTCACCCAAACATCAACCTCCTCTTCTCTAAAATGAATTGGTCTTTGAAAAGTTGACCTTCCCCAGTATCCAACACTGAGTCATTTTCTGACTGAGGGAAAGGTGCCCCAGATAAGCATCGACAGGGCTGTTATAACCAGGGGTATCCTTAATGAGAGGGTGTAGAGCCTTATTGTGAGGATGACTTAAGAAAATAGAATTGAATGCTAAATGAATAGAGCAGCTAGTTCAGCACCATCCTCTTAAAGAGGAAGGATGGAGGTCCATAGAGGGTCCACAAATGAGGTCCACTTGAGTTCCACTAGGGTCCCTAAAAGGGAGATATTGACCTCCATGGAGGAGAACATGGACTCCAAAGTCTGAACGCTAGTAAGTGCAAAGTCAGGACTTGAACACAACCTCTCTACAGACAAAGCCATGCCTTCATCCACTCCATCATCCAGTAGTTTGGGGACCTTTCTACTTAGGAGATAGTGTTTTCCCCACTTCCAGAGCATGATCACTAATAGCATAAGCTTAGAATACTGAGTTGTTTGCATATAACAGGAAGTAGTTTTAATTTAGTATATAAAGGTTTGATAAGTGCTTTCAAGTAATAATAATATTAAATAATTATAATAGCAACAATAACTAGCACTTATGTAGCTAGTAGTAAAGCATTGAAAAATGCTTTACAAATATTAAGTAATTTAATCATCATAACACCTCTGTGAGGTAGGTGCTATTGTTAACCCATTATACAGATGAGGAAAATGAGGCAAACAGGTGAAATGACTCGCCCAGGGCCCCACAACTAATAAATGTCTGCAGCAGGATTCAAAGTCAGGTATTCCTGATTCCCAGTCTGACACTCTGCTCTCTTCACTGTACTAATAGCTTCTCATTCCATGTTGCCTTTTGTTGGTTCAAGTACTAACCAGTCAGGCTTGCTCATTTGCCAGTCGTAACTGTCTTTTGTGCCTGAATGGTTAAAGCCTACCCTCTTCTTCATATTCTCAGGTGAGGCTTTGGGCTTCATGGTTTTCTCTGTGGAAAACTGGAGCTGAACATCTGGAGCTACGTCCAGAAATCGTGCCCATACTGGCTCGCCATGCTGCTTGTCGATTCTGTTTGTACTTAGGGGTTTAGCCTCTTTCCTCACTGACTGTCTGACACTCTTCCTCCTAATGAGCTAGCCAATGTCTACTTGTCCAAGAGATAGATCCCCCATCGTCGTTTTCCAGCCTTTCCCAATGGCAAGAGTCATGCTTCCGCGAGTCACCATTTTGCTTCTTGTTCCTGCCCTGCTGACAGCCTCCTTCCTCAGCCTGCCTTGCCCCAACTCTTCCCGCATCTTGCTGTCACTATTCTTCTTGATCATGCCTAATAGCATCCGTTTGCAGCCCTGGCTAAGGCAGCATGTCAGGAGATTGGGCCAGAGGGTTTCAGGGCCCTGTTGTTGTTGTGTCCAGTCGGTCTTTCCATTTCCTATTAAATTTGTCCAGCAGGGAGAACAGATGAAAGAGTTCAGAAGCTGTCGAAAGCCCATCATGGGCAGAGGTCTCACCGTCTAGTCTGCCATTGCTTCGGGGACTCCTGTCTTTGTCATGTCTTGACTCGCTCCGAAAGTCTTTGGAGAACTTTCACTTTGTATCAAAAGTCTTCCTCTTCTGCTTAATGAGAAGACAGTTCCAACTCAAGAGAATGAACTCTGACAAAATCATGAAAGAATTTGATGGGTAAAAAGAGAGGCAATTAGAGAACACCCCAGACGACCGAAGTGGATGAGCCCAGCACAGCATCACAGTCTGCCTACCCTGTTTGGTTCCAATCAAAATCCTAGCAACCAGCATTCTATTAACTGACTGTTAATTGTACATGGTGTGAGATCAGGAGAAAACATTATGTCCTGGAGGGGAACTTCAGAAAAGTATATAGATCATATTCAATTTCTGTTCAACTTTTGGCAAATTCCAGTTTGCAGTGGAACACTCGGTGATGGTATCCTATAACCTGGCACCCTAGACCTCGAGGACTTTCCCAAGAGTTCTAACAAACCATTGTACCTGCACAATACATTTCCTGGCACAAAGGAAGCACTTGATGAGTGCTTGTGGGAGTGGATCCATTTTTAAACACAAATTCAGTTATTAGTGTGATGAGAAAATCATTGTTGGGCATGAGGAATCATAAATGCAAAGACCCCAAGACAAGGTGCCAGGGCCATAAAGACATTGAAAAGAGCTCAAAGCTATCCTTGAGACTCTAGTTCTGTTCATCCCTCCTCATACATTGCATCTCAGAAAAATGGAAGCAAGAGAGACAAGGTCCAAGGTCATGTATGTCATCCATTCCATATCTAGGGTTTGAACCCAAGCTTCCACCAGATGCCACCAGCCCCGAGGATGGGCATCCCAGAGTACGCTAATTCCAGTCTAGGGTCGTCTACCACAGCAACACGTGGCCAAGAATGTGGCCACTGGAACAAGGAAGCTGGTCATCTGAAAATATCTAGTTTCACGGTTCTTTTTTTTTTTTTTATACTAACTAAGCCTGTAGAAGCAGTCAGATAGAGTAGATAGAGAGATGACTTTGGGGTGAGGAAGATGTGTGTTCAATTCCTGCTGGTTACCTACAATGACTCTACTGCTGATACCCTCGACCAGAACAGGCAACTATAGGAATACAGAGAGGGAATTTCCCCAACAGGACTTCTCCATACTATTTATTCAACAAGCATTTATTAAGTACCCACTGTGTGCAAGGCACCCCCTTAAGTGCTTATAAATGTGATCTCTTTTATTCTCATAAAGACCCAGGAGTTGGTGGCTCATTACCCTCCTTTTGTAGATGAGGGAGCTAAGACGCTAACAAACACTAGTAGTGACTTGCTGGGGGTCACACAGCTAGTAAAGGTCACAGATGTGACTTTTTCTCAGATATTCCTCGCTCCAAGACCCTGGCTCTACCAAGGTTCTAGCTCTCTATAGCAAAAGGATATCACAGTTTCTACCAAAACCACTCCAACAGGAAAAAAGGCATGAATGTTCTAGATGTTGATGTCTTCAGTACCCTGGGAGAACTCCCCAGGCAGGCTGTCCTAGTTCTTGCTTTGTTGTGATTGCCCAAGGTGGTTTTTCCTGACTTTTTCCCTATTGGCACTCTCAATTTACTAGTCCAAATATAACAAAAGGAGTCCAAAATGTTGATCCATCTTTCTTTTTTTTTAAGTTTGTTCTTGACAGCCTAAGAGAAAAGAGCAAAGCAAGTGCAGTCATGAGGAGGAGCTGGCAGTAGGGACTGCTTTCTGCTCCTGGTGTCAGCTGCCCTGCCTCATGGATTGGGGGCAGGTTAAAAAGAAAAGGTACTGGTTTGGGGAACTTTGATTGGCAGAGAGGGGAAGGAGCCAGAGCTGTGACCCCCATAGTCTGGGTACTAATACTTAATTCCTAACCATTTTGCTCTTGTGTACTTGACTTGACACCTTGGGTTAATGTTCTTGTCCATGTACTATTTGACATTTCAAGAACTTTTTTTAAGTTTCTAAGCATTTGGTCTAGAAGTGAGGGGCAGGGGAAGGGGTACACCCTGCAGATATGGACTTGGCTTGGGCCCAGTCCAAAGAAGCCTTGGCAATCTGCATTCTGGCCGGACGGAATCTTCATAAAAATTAATCTACTCTCCATAGGCCACATGTGACAGGTGTGCTCTCCTTGTTCTTCATTATCCATAATATAACGTTCCATTTCCCATTTCCAGGTATGTCCATTCATTTTTGGAATGTGTGACATCATTCTCCTTCTCATCCCTCCCTCTTGGAACCCCTGAAGTCTCGATAGAAGCCAAATATTCTGAAGGAGGCCTTCCTTCGTGTTCCAGGCTGTTTGCTAGTGCCTCCCATCCCTCTACCGAATGTACTCTTTATGCCCCTATGTAAGTCCTGTGCAATCATCCTATGAATGGGCAGACGGCCAACCCTGCTGGACTGTATGCTCTCTGAGGAGAGAGACTGTCCTATTTTTATCTCTACATCGTTGCCACTTGGCACACTGTCTGTTGCATAATAGGAACTGAATTAAAAAAAAACACCTTATTAGTTGTTTCATCTGAATTTTGATTTGTGAGCTTCTTTTGTGTGTGAATAGAGAAGTTATAGGACTCTCTGGGCCATGTTTCTTACCTAGAAGACGGAACAAAATATACCTCCTACTACCAACTCGTGGGCTGTTTTGAAGAAATCACTTTGAAAACTGTAAAGTCCATATTACAAGAGGTCAATTCATCAGTCAGAGAATTAACAAATATACTAAGTGTTTCTAATAGAGGAGGCATCTGCTAGATGTTAGGGAAATAAATATGAATATGACATAATTTCTGTCCTGGAGGAATTTGTATTCTATTAGAGCAAAGGACAGAATCCAACAAAGTGAGCCCAAGTAATGGCGGATGGTGCTCTGGCTCCTGGCAGCTTCCAGAAAGGCTTATACAGAGCGGACCTTTTGTTGGTTTTGTGGACCCCTTCGGCAATACGGTGAAGCCTTTGAACCCCTTCTCAGCAGTCAAAATAGCATATGCGGGATTATAAAGAAAACCGATTTGCCTAAGATATAATGTTTAAATAGTGATTTAAGTTCACATATCCTGGGTGATGAACCCCTGACACAGAAGGTTTCGCTTGAATTGAGCAATGAAAGGGTTATAATGGGGAGAAATGAGTGGTGTGCTCCAGGCACGGGGAGAACCAGGAAAGGATAATGATGATACGGATGGGCCTCGTGGCTTAGATATTTCTCAGCATCCCAACCTGATGCTTTGGCCAGGGCGTAAATGGACAAGTCAGTTTCTGTTTGGTTAAACATTCATATCCAGAACTCAGTTCTAGTAGCAAGAATGAATTTTGCCTGAATCCATCCACATTCTCTCATTCAGGCCATTTGGTTTTTACAAAGATAAAAGCTCAAGGCAAGCGAGAAGTCATCTGCCATAGCACAGAGCAGAGCTAACGGTCCAAAATCCATGACCCTGGACTAATTTCATTGCAGTCTAACTAACTGTGCTGACTAACCTCACCCAGGAAAAGAAAATGATGTCACCAGTCAAATGTCCTCTCCCTCATGCAAGAAAAATCAAAATCATTTAAAGGCATTAAGCTCTGAATTTAGCCTAGTGAAATTGCTTAGCAGATCTTAGCACTAATTATAGTAATTTAGTGCCTCTCATATAAGTAGATTTTGGGGGAACTTTAATCAAAGGGAAATAAGACTGTACAAATACTTTGATTGGACTGTTTGTATCTGTTTTCAATTCTGCCAATCTGTTTCCATTTGACTTAACGCAAGGATAGGTGAGTTGTGTCCATCGGAGTGAATATTCATTATTCAGGAAAGTTAAAAGTGGGTTAATCTGCAAAGAAGAAATGTCACATGGAAAAGCTATTCAGTGGAGCTAATGTCACCCTGTGGAATGAATAAAATCACATTCATTCAGCAACCAGAACTACACAGAGCAGAGGAGGTGATGCTACAGATAGTGAAGCTCTGACTCAGGGATAAGTTCCTCACAGAGTATCTTGGGAAAATTTGGGAGAGCATTAGAAAGTTTATTTTTATGGTCGTTATCTGCATTTTTATCTTTCAGCAATTTTTCTCCCCCCTTTAATTTCAATTGGAAAAAGAAACTATAATGATATTAGCTAACAGTTATTTTTGTATTATGTATGTATTATGTTATGTATTATATTTTGCAAATAAATATCCTTGAAAGTTATCCTTAAAGCAACCCTGAGAAGTAGGTCTTAATATGATCCTCATTTTATACCTGAGGAAACTGAGGTAGTATTTTAATGTAACAAATCATTAAATAAGTTTTTAAAAAGAGTTCCTGACTCATACCTAGCTGTGTGTCCAGTATATCATCAAATAGCCTAGTTTGTAGTAGATTAAATTCAGAACTTAACAGTCAAATGCAAGGACTTAATTAAAATTCTGCCTCAAGCATTTCCTAATGTGACCTGCACAATTCATGTCATCTATATCTTCCTCAGTTTCCTTATGTTTAAAATGATGAATTTGGAACTAAATGGCTGTGATCCCTATCAGCTCAAAATCCTAACATTCCATATAGAAGCTGTACTCTCAAAGCACTTAATTTTATTTTTGTTCGTACAAAAATTCAGGGAGTCTCTATTCTTTTGTCATTGATTGGCAATGCCAGCTCCACGAGATGGATATTTTCTCTTCTTAACTCGGTAGCGACCCTCATACTTAGCAGAGGGTTAGTTAGATTTCGTCTCACTAGTTAGCCACTTGTTAGATGCTTATTGCATCTGGATTTCTGGTTGGGCTCAGCGATCAGTCACTTATGCCATGAACTGTTCCTTTGGGATAAGATAACTGTTGCCTCTCGCATGTCCTGATTAAAGTCAGACTCAGGAATGAAAGAGCTCAGAGTCACGTGAAGAAATGAACTGGGATGTAAGGAGCATTCTGGTAAATGCCTACTGAATGGCCGAACCTGTATGGAGCCTCAGGAAAACAAAACTAGCAAGAAACAGTCTCTGCCCTCAGGAGCTTGCATTCTACAGATGAAGTAATCTATGCACATGCAAGTACATACCAAATGCATATAAACTGATGATGGGGGAAGGCACTAACCAGGCAGCTAAAGGAGCTCAAGAAAGCCTCACGAAAGAGATGAGATGGGAGTCATGAAAGAAATTACGGACTCTAAGAGGCAGCGGCGAGTTGGATTGGAATCCAGGCATGCTGGCCCAACTGCAATTGCAGAGAAATGGGAACTGAGGTTCATTTAGGAGGAACAATGAAGGCAGAGAAAGTGAGCTGCAGACTTTGAAGGGGAGAGTAATGACCAATATGGCTAGAATTTGGGATGGGGCTAGTATGAAGGCTTTAAATGAAAAAAAGGAGAGTTTTAATTTTATCTTGGGGTACTGGGGAGCCATTGATTTATCAAGTATGAGATTGACATGGTCAATTCACACTGACATAGGGAAATCACTGTGACAGTCTTGTAAGCAATGTCCTATTAATGTAGGAGACAAGCAATAGAGACCATTTAGATGGCTTTTCCAACAGTCCAAGCAGAGATCATGTTTGCTTGAATTATCATGCTGTATATATGTGTGGGAAGAAGACAGATGTGGTCGTGGTGGGAGACAACAGATCACACTACCTTCTGGAGGAAAGTGGGAGAGAGCAGCATATTCTACCACTCCCTTGCCATTCAAACTGCCAGATGGCATTAGATGTAAAACCACACTACTATGAAAATTGAGAAGAGCTGAGGAAACGCCTAGAACGTACCAAGTAGTGAAGAGAAATTTAAGTTCTGCAGGACGTTTCCAAAGTAAAACCTCCTCTTATTCAGTGAGCCAATATTTATGAAGCTCCCACTATGAACTAAAATCATGTGTTGAGATGGAAATATAAAACTTCTGGTGAAACTAGGATGTTGTGAAATCATCCCTAAACCTAAAAGAGATCCCAGTCGAACAGAGAACACTAGTTTGCTAGCCTTTCAGGCCTGAGTAGGTGTTCCAATTTCCTTGAAGTTGGTTGTGTCTTGAGACAATGCAAAGTATAAAAAAAATAGGGGCAAGATATAAATTTTCTTTCTGCTACTTAGTCTCAGGGTGACTGTGGTCTTTAACCACTCTGAGCCTCAGACTTCTCCTTTTCTAAATAAAGTGGTTGGATCAAAGCATCTCATTTCTTTTCTCTCTCTAAATCTATGGCCTATTAATCTTACAAACATTGAGAATTTGCATGGTTCTTTGTCCCAAAGCATCTCTCTTAAGATTTGTGACAGTAAATACAAGTGGAAGCCAGTTAATGCCATCCATGTCAACAACAATGCCCTCTGTAAGAAGACATAAAAACATCAAGAAGGCTTCAGTATGAGCTTGGCTCAAGTCCTTTTTTTCATCTTGATTGTCAGATACACTATTGAATACCAACATATAACAAAGGAGGATCATTAAAGAAGAACAGAAAGAAAATATATCATTGGAGAAGTGTATGATAGGAAGAGATGATGGTCAGGAGTCACAGGCATGACAGGTAGATGACCCAAAACTCTTCCATCCATTGGTAATTTATGGATGTGAAGGAAATGTGAGGACATACATACCATGATGAATGTATATGATCAAAATGGATGCCAATGACAAAGGAGAAAAAAAGGAAGGAGGAAGGAAGGAAGGAGGGAGGGAGGGAAAGAGGGAGGGTGGGAAGAAGGGAGGGAGGAAGAGGAAGAGAGAAATCCTTTGCAACTTGCTATTTTGTGACCATGGGCAAGTCATTAAACTCTAGGTCTCACTTTCCCCGTCTTTAAAATGAGGAATCTGAAGGAACTATATGGCTTCTATAGGCCATTCCCATTCTAGCTTGATGATTTCATAATTGTACATTCCTAAACTCGCTTTTTTTCTGCTTTTTACTATGGTGAAGTTATAATAATCTTAATACTTTTAATTTTTTAAACTGCTCACAGTTGCAAACAAATTGAGAGTGAATTCTGAATATCATCCATTCATGAAGCATGCTCCTTTTATTGGACTGCATTAGAGTTCAGGCTTCTAGCTTTCTTTCCATATTTAGAAATAGAAGCATAGTTTTCTTTTTTTCTTATAATTAAAATCAAATCAAACAAAAATAATAAATTTCATGAAGTCAAACACAATTTTGTCATCTCTAGTAAGTAACTCAATGAAGGGAAAATGGTCTTCCATAGCACAGATGCTTAAGATTAGAGAAAAATATAGCTTTGTATTAAATGTGAGACCTTGAGAAGAGAAAATAAAGATGCTTTTAAAGAAAAAAGTGTGTCTTTTTTGTAGCCATCAAGAGCACGTCCTTTCCTCTATATAGGAAGCAGTTTTTACCTTAGGCTTAGTATCCTTTCACAGTCTGGGCTGAAATGCTCTCCCTCTTCTGGTTTTTTAATTCCCATTTCCATCCCAATTCATTTAAAAGGCTGCTTCCCATGGACAGCTGTCCTAATTCATCCCATTGGCAGTGCTATTTCTCTCCTCAAAACAAGGAATTATTCATCTCAAAGCGTTGAACCTATTTCCAATAATCCTCTATATTTTTAGGAAGTCCAACCAAATTTGGAGGCTTCTATAGCAATGAAATCACATATTCCATTCCCATCATGCTACACAAATGTAAGCACATACATATACACACACATTCATACATATATACAACCCATATATACCTGTTATCTATCAATTAGCATTTAGTGCCTATCATTTATCAGGCCCAATGGAAGTATATTACAAATGGCATCTCATTTGATTCTTACAATCCTGGGGTTTTGAACTATGACTATATGTATGTTACAGTTGAGGAAAGTAAGGCAAATGTTAAGTGACTTGTCCAAGATCACATAGGTAGCTGCTGTCTGACTCAAGTACATTTGTGACTCAGAAGCATTAAGATGACAATTAAATTCATGACGGTTGAGGAGATCACTGAGGCCAGCATATGAATGGAAAAGGGAAGAGGGCAGAGAACAGATACCCGGGGCCACAAATGTTTAGTGGGATGGCATGGAGGTTTGTTTAACAAAAGAATGAAGAGGAGTGAGTGGCCAGATAAACAGAAGGGAACAAAGTAGGGTCCAAAAGAAAAAGACAGACAGAGAACAGTATCAAGGAGATGAGTGTAATAGTGTCCAAAACTGCAGAGAGGCCAAAAACAATGTCAGTTTGACATGTTTGTATTTGTATGGTGCGTGCATGTGTGTGTGTGTGTGTGTGTGTGTGTGTGTGTGTGTGTGTGTGGTGGAGAAGAGAGAGAAACAGAGAGAGGGAGACAGAGAGACAGAGACAGAGAGGAAGAGAGAGAAAGAGACAAAGAGAGAGAGGGAGGGAGGGAGACAGAGAGACAGAGAGAGGGAGAGAGAGAAAGAGACAAAGAGAGAGAGGGAGGGAGGGAGAGAGAGAGAGAAAGAGAGGGAGGGAGGGAGAGAGACAGAGAGAGGGAGAGAGAGTGAGAAAGAGAGAGAGAGAGAGAGAGAGAGTGAGAAAGACAGAGAGAGAGAGAGAGACAGACAGAGACAGAGAGAGAGAGAGAGAATGTCCTCCAGCAATTCACTGAGGCCATAAAATGGAGGGAAAGGGCTGGTCTGGTTTGGTAGAAGGACTTTCATCATCTAGGAAATTCTTATCATGAATTCCAGGTACAGTTTTTTTTTTTTTCATATTATACACCACAAAACTGAGTACTTAAATGCAATGGCTGAATGTACTAAAAAAGGATGCATTAAGTATTTACTCTGTACAAATAAGAGTTGGAGAAATGAAGAACACACCAAACCGATTAGGTATCTACTTTCAAGAAGCTCACAATCTAATTGATAATTACAGATATTTAGAAGGAAATGGTCAACCACTCTAGGATCTCTGCCAAGAAAATCCCAAATGGACTGAGAGAGAAGTGAATGTGATTAAAAACCACTGAAACAACCCCACCCAAATTTGAAACATGAAATGTTAGAATTAATAATGTGATAAGAGGGCAAGATGAATAATAGAGAAAAGGAGTAAAAAGTAGACATAGATAAATAAACAAATTATTCCAATTCTTTAATGAACAACTCAATCACACACACCCACACATATATTACAAATATAAAGAAGGCATCTTATCAAAGTATGAGACAAAACCCAACCAACCCAGGATTGACAGAAATATACTGAATATCACATGAGCAAAGATTATATCAGTATAATATGAACTTTATTCTGTATTACAAGATTGCATTCATACTAGAAATGTAAGTAAAATATTATTTAACAAATCTTATTTGGAAAAAGAGTGAAAATCCCATGATTATAACAATAGATTAAAGAAAAAAGACCTTATTTCTATATAAAAGTTAAATTTATGATTAAAATACTAAAAAAAATTAAAAGGTTAGGAATGGAAGGCCTATTCCATAAGTTGAACAACGTACTTAAAATTTTAAATGAGAATTGTTTTAATAGACAAATACTAGTAGTAGTAGTACTAGTAGTAGTCTCTCGATAACCGAGGATGACTTTTGTCTTTGTGCGCTTTCACCTGTGATGTAGATGAGTGTGCACAAAGACACTTGTGCGTGAAGGAGATTTAAGTGGAAAAGCCGATGCACAGCGTTGGAAGCCTGGGTCCAGTGGCACGAAAAGTCGTTACACCTGGAGACTTCCTCGGCTGCATTGGGTGGCCATGTTGTCTTTTGTGCTCCAGCACGCCCTAGACAAATACTAGAACATTTTTATAGGAAGAATAAGTAAATATTTTCACAGCCCATATTATTATTTAGCATTCTGTTAGAAAGACTAGCCATAACAATAAGACAATAAGAGAAAGAGAAACTGAGGAAGCAAAGGACTTTTGCTGACTAGATAATTGTTTCATTATAGTGTCCCAAAGATACATTTAAAAATAATTATAAATAATCAAGTAATAGCTTATACAATAATCCCAGTCATGTTTTTTCTTTCTCTATTACTGAGATGAAAGAGAAATAGGAAAATATTATAAAAAATAACTAGAAAACATACAAAATATTCAAGTGTTAGTCCATTAGGACCCAAAACATAAAAATACAACTGTAAAATGTACATTACAGAATTGGCAAAATAAAATTAATTTTATGACTATTAATCGTTTATGTGATTGGATGGCACTGGCATAGTTAAACTATTTCATCATCTAAATTATATATTTATTGATATAAAAATCAAATTATTTAGGAGTTTATTAAAATAACTGAACAAAATATATCAAAATTAGTGTACAGAAATGAAAGTTCTAGAATTTCAAAATAAATATTTTTAAAATATTCTCACAAAGGTCTACAAATATCAAATTCAAAATATTAGGAAAGAAAAATTACTAAAATATTGAGTAAACAACAGAAAATAGAAATACAGGTAAGTAGAACAGACTACATTAATAATGCCTGGTAACAATTCAATACAGCATGCAATGTTTGCTAAGCCAAATCACTGAATCTTCTTGGGGTTAGAAAACCCCATTCAAGCAGAACTGGGGAAACTGACAGAAATTATATTTCAAAAGAATCATACTGCATATTTCACAATAAGTTCCACATAAATGCATTACTGAGATTTAAGAGATTTTAAGTTCACATGATTATGAACAAAACAAATAAAGAAGAGAATGCAATAGTTTTCCCCCCATTCTTTGGTTAATGGGAGAATGCTAAACCAAACACATAATGTAGATAATTGAAGAAAACAAACTAGATCGTTTCTCGTACATAAATTAAAAAAAAAAACACCTTTAATTCAAACAAGATCAATGGGACCAGCATATATTAAAGCCTGTCAAATAAGGAGGATAGGCTGATCTATATGTCAAATATCTGTGATAAAAATCTCATGTTGAAAATTTATGCCAGTATCTAAGCAGAGATATTCCCTTAGCTAGAATTCTGGGCCCAATCAAAAGATATAGATTCCTAGGAGGGAAGTGAATTAGGAACCCTCAAATTAAATCCACCTCTGCAAATTTCAAAGTAGTGTTAAAAGGGACGAATAATTCAATTCAACCCAATTCAACCAATTATTCTGTCAAGCATCAAGGACAATAGTCCTATGATATCACTTTGAGATACTGATTCTCAGCAAAATGCCCAAAGGGAATAGAATGTAGGCAAAAGTTAAGGACGGTGATCATAAGTGTGTGGGTGAGCGAGTAGAGAAAAATCTCAGATCAGTGGACAGAACCCAGTGACTAGTTTTATTGTGGAGACTTGTCAAGTCCATATTCTATGAGAATAACAATTGGTAGCCCAGGCTCAATCCCTGGATCGAATGATGATTTTGGATACTAGGAAAAAAAAATCATTTCATAACATTTTCTTTGGAGACTCCATGCTTTTTAAAGTCTGCATAATAAAGGGCTGGATTCCATTATCCCTTAGTCCTCCACCCCAATAATAAATCTGAGATCATTTGAACATCTACCTCCAAGTCAGTCTTCACTCTGTCTCCAGCTCCCTGTCATCTCTGTCAACATCACTTTCATTCTTCAGTGTCAGAATCATTAGAGTCAATTTTGCTTCTCCCTCTCCTTTATCACCAAGATTGCAGCAAATCATTGATTTCTAAGTTAATTTGGAGTGTCTCTTGATTCCATAGACAATTCCATAATCCAAGCTGGTGTGCCGGGAAATGCTTAAGAAGTATTCCTCTTGGGGAGTGAGGGAGGGATTCCTGACCCACTTAAGCATCCTCTGCATTATCTACAATTTCCCTATTAGGTTCTTAAGTCCAGACAATCGCCAAAACCATAAATGAAGACTGATTTTATAATGTTTGCTGATTTCTGAGCTGTAAAGACTCTGACTGAAGATTTAACAATCAGGGAGTCAGGTCAAGCGAGCTTCAGAAGACGCCTGATTCAAGGTCTCCGCAGCTACCTTGGATCACAAAAACAGTTTTCTGGTTGGCCTTTCTCATTCTTGCCATTTGCTAAACCATCTTTTTGGTCAGTAAATCAACAAAGAAATGATTAAGGATTGAATCTCTGTCAAGTACTGTACCGGAAAGATGCCGAAAGTTAAACTGCAGCCTAGCACATCTCGTCAACGAGCTCACGTTCTAATGTGAGAAAACGTATACATGTATATAGTAAACAATATATACGTTTTATGTATTTCTGTCGATACAAGAAAGATGCAGAGTGTATTGAAGGTCCTCTCAAAGGAAAGCAGCTGAATGAAATGAAAGAGGGGAATGAAGGAGGGATGGGAAGATCTGCCTGAGAAGGCAGGGTTTGAAAAGATTCTTGAAGGAAGCCAACTGAGCATTGCAGCTGAAAAGACAAGAGCCTAAAGAGGAGTGCATTGAGGGAAGAATAGCAAGGAGGCCAGAGTCATTCAAGTATAGAGTATAGGAAGGTTTAGAAAAGGGTGTTTGGGGTGGGGCCACTTGTGAAAGGAATTAAATATAAAAGAGAGAATGTGGCATTTTATCTAGGAGGTCAGAGGGAGGGATTTGTACTTACTGCTTATGGAAGTGACTTAGCTTTGGGGAAGATGAGTAGAGGATGGGTTGGTATCAGAAGGGACTTGAAGAGGTAAGAACAATTCGAAGGCAAAAATCCAGGAGTGATGAGAGGCTGAATCAGGATGGCATCTGTGTGTGGGGAAAAGTGGATGGTAAAACTTAAGAAATATATGAATAGATCCGATATAGGTGATAATTCAGAGCGAGGAGATGAGGATGATGCCAAAGTTGAAGCTCACCAGAGACAACAGAATGCAGGATTTAAGATGAACTGTATCATAATATCATTTGGGGGTTTTGTTGTTGTTGTTATTTTGTTTGCTTTTGTTTTTGACTCTGTCTATGATTGCAATCCAAGATTAGATTTATTGTTAGATTCAATTATTTGATATTAGATAGATATTAAATATGTTAGATCCTTGAGCAGCTTGAAATTGTATTTAGTGACAGTTTGCATTCTGTTATGTTATAAAATAAAATGTATTTGTTCTCAAAAAAGCAAATGAAAATTTCTTCAATAATAGGGAATTTGGGAAGAGGGGAAGATTTGGAAAAAATATATTGTTTTGGGCACTAGTTTTGAGATGCCTCTGAACCATTCATTTAGAGAGGTCCAAAAGATAGTCGATGGTTCAGGGCTTCAACTCAAGAGAGAGTTTAGATCTCAGTGTCTAGATAGAGGCATCATCTACAAAGAGATAGAGAGGAAGCAGATTGAGAGCTAGAGCTTAAAGGAGAGTTTATAAAGCTAAAGACAGAACTAGAGACATAAAGACAGAGCTTGAGATAGAGGCTGCAGAGAGATAACCCATGAAAGATACCCACCATTAGTCAGTTCTTTCCTTTCTTGGCCCAGATGATTGGTTTTCTTCCTCCAAAGCTTTTCAGATTCCTGTCCTTTAAGGTTTTTCTGTTACCTTCTGCAATTGCCTCTGTCTCTTATTTAGACAATTCTATATGACTTTGGCCAAGACTCTAAAGATTTAGAAGGCCATTTTCTCATTTTTCCCTCTAATTGTTCCATGTGGACCCATCTTGTCCTTTCCTATTGTAACTGTCTTAAGGCGGGGACTTTGCCTTTTATGCTTTGAGCTCCCTTTGCCATGGACCTATAGCCGCGATGGCAAACCTATGGCACAGGTGCCGAAGGTGGCACGCAGAACACTCTCTGTGGGCACGTTGCTGCCCTTTCCACTCACCAGAGTTCATTACTAGGAAGGCAGAGGGCCATGGGTGGAGCTGCCCCCCTCCCCCTCTCCACTATGCCTGAGGACATTCAGCAGGCCAATGGGAGTGCACAGGAGTTGAGGTGAGCAGCTCACAGGTGGCAGAGTTGGGGGGGAAGCAGAGTGCTTAGACCACTTCCCTCTCTACACTTTTTGAGGACATTCCTCCCTTTACCTGCCCCTCTGCCCAGCAACACAATGGGAACACTTTCTCCTAACCCTGTGTGGGATAAGGGAGGGCACTCCCTGCATTCAGTGTGGGGGAGGGGCATGGCACTTGGCCTCTGGGGGATGGGCATGTCATTCGGCCCATCTCCAAAAGGTTCACCAACACTGGCCTATAGGAAGTGGTCAGTGTCAACAAATAGTTCTGAAATGGCCACTGTACTTGTCACTTGGACAGAAAGACCCAAATTAAAAACGTGTGTGTGTGTGTGTGTGTGTGTGTGTACATGTATCCTTGTCCTTAAAGAGTTGAAATTCTAGTTTTAATAAGATCTGCAGTTTTTGTGATGTAGGAAGTTCCTAGGAAGCAGCTGCCTCTACCAGTGGCAATCTGCTGGTGCCCTGTGATTTCCCATCTTCAGCTCTGTGCTTGGACCCCTGAGAGTTTGGATGATTTGTCAAAGGACACAGAGCCAATAGACAGACACCAGAGGCAGTTCTGGAGCCCAGAGCATCCTGGCACCTGGACTAGCCCTTTCAACTCTGAGCCTCCTGCCCCATCACCAGTACTTGCAGGTTGAATTAAACAGGATGAAATCAAAATCATGGCGAAATCTGGAACAAGGAAGAGTCTTTGCTTTGTCCACTTGCTTTAAACCAGGCATATTAAGGCATTATCTCATATCACTCATTGTATTATTAAATAAGTTAATAAATATTCTTAGCACATAATAGGCTCTATAGACAGATTATTTTTATTTTTGTCTACTTTTTCCCATTTGGAAATGAATAGGAAGTGTGTTTCATGCTCATGTTGAGCAATAAAAGGAAGTTTATTGATGTCAGCCCCAGAGAGAATTAGAGACTTCTTAGAATCATTGCCTCAACCTTCCCTTGTATTGGCCCCGGCCATGGACACTGGCCCACATTGACCCCCAGACTGTTTGCCTTCCCTCTGCTGCCCTCCCCCAGGAGCACTGAACTTGCAGCCCACACTCATTGGTAGCCATTCCGTCCACTAATGAGCATGACATGAGTCGGGGACGAATCCTTCTCAAGTGACACTATAAAAGTCAGTCATTTCCCCTGTCGGGGACATCATTGCTGGGCCATTTGTCAAGCTCTGCCGTTACCCTATTGGGACAGCAAGCCTTAAAGGGGGCATCAATCTGGAAGCCGTTACTCTTTCTGCGAGTTGCCCATTTATGTCCTTATCAAATTCCAGGCTTCACTCCTGCTTAATTTTCATTGTCCCAATAATTCACCCCAGTGAACTTCCTCTGGATGTGGCTGCAGGAAAGGAAGCCGGCCCCTCTGGGAGAGCAGAAAATGCTAATAAGAGTGCCGGTGCAGATGGCCAGATATTGCTAAGAAAATCTATATATAGATAATCAAGAAACGCTGTATCCGAGGAACGTGTGTCATGATTATTGCTTCATTTTTCTGTTCTGGTGGATGTCTCATTAGCCCAAATGCCTGTGATTGAGGCTGACCTCAGGACTGTGCCCTGTCGAACCAGAAGGATAAATAGAGAGAATGGATTATCCCCAAGTACCTCCAATTCCATTAGGTACAATTCACAGTTAGCAATCAAATGGGAGGAGTGATTCCTTCGAAGAGAGAGGAAGAACGGCTGAATTTTTATCCCCATTAATGGCACGTCCCACCCAATCCCAGAGGAAGCTGGCAAAGTAGTAGATAGAGCATCGGAGCCAGAGGGTAGCCTCCCTGAGTGCAGACCCCCTAAGATGTTAGTTGTTGTGTGGCCCTAGACAAGTCACTTATCCCTCGCCTCACTTTCCTCAAATGGGACATGGGGATAAGAGAGGCACCAGGAAGAGATCAGATGAGATCATATTTCCAAAAAGTAGTTGGCACAGTGCCTGGCATGGAGTAGGAGTAACTTAGATGCTTAATCCTTAGCACACGCGCACACATGTACATCCTCTACACATATACACACAGAGCTATAAAGTGTTATTGTTGAGCCCTTCGGCCATATCTGGGTTTTCGTGGCAAGGATACCAGAGTGGTTAGCCATTATTTCTCCAGTGGATTGAGGCAATCAAAGATTAGGTGACTTGCCCAAGGTCACACAGCGAGCAAATATCTGAGACCAGTCTTGAACTCAGGTCTCAGGTTGAAATGAATTCATGCTCTAGCCATAATGTCATCTGGTTTCCTCAGAGATAGAGCCATGTAGATAGAAATATACACATATATGTATGTCAGTATGTATATCTAAATGCACATAGAACATATTTAGACACATGTACACATAATTTATATGTTTTATGAAAGTATAACCATATTAATGTATCTATAAAATTCATGGGTTTTCTGCTACATCCTGTGGCTTCATGCCCTCAAAGTGCTTGTGTCGATCTGAAAAAATGGAAAAGAAAAAACAAAATGTTGAGGAAAAGTAGCTTTTGCTCTGGGACTTGAAGGACTGTCCCTTGCTCTTCCGATCACCCTCATCCCCCAGGGGTGAATGGCACCTCCTGTTTAGAGCACTTGGCCAACAGGACCTTATTTTCCTCACAGCAGTCTGGGGGGGGGGGGGGCAGCAGCTGTACCTGCTCCCTTTTTACACATGAGGAAACAGTCAGGGAAGTTCGTGCCTTGCCTCTGGCTCCAGATCTAGCAAAGGGCAGAGGAAGGACTTGAATTCGGGTCTTCCTGATTCTCCGTCCAGGAGGCCATCCAGTATCACTGAGTTTGTAGGAAGGACCCTCCCAAGGTCATACCGCGGAGAAGGTCCTTCTAAGGGCGAGTCTTTCTGTCTCCGAAGCCAGGATTGGTTCTCCTCCACCAGTCATTGGACATGACAGAATCCCAGGACAGCAGAGTTCCGAGAGACCATTCTGTCCACGTGTTCTTGAGCCCAGAGGCCCAGACCAAGCCCCTGCGAATGGGGCCTGAGCCCCGGAAGCCCATCCCATCCACATGGCCTGCCTTGTGAGCAAGCTTTTCCTGGTAATGGTTGAATTCTGTCTGAGCACCTCGCAGGCTGAGTGAAGCTTCTATCCCCCACCCCCCTTCTCTTCTAGTGCTGAACATCTTGGACATATTTCCCCACTTGATCCGCTGGCAGTCCTGCCATTAGTCATTCGGTAATCTCCATGTTATCATTGAGAAAGGAGACACCCCGAGGTCCAGTGACTCGTCCAAGGACACACAGCTGTATCGAATTACATCGAATAGGGTCTTGGGAATGTGGTGCCAACATTTCTTCTGCTGGCTACCCAGAAAGAAGTGACTTACAGGCTCGCAGGTTCCCTTCCTTTTATTGTCACCATCAGAGACTCATGGCAGTCCATTTCCTGTAAAGACCCTGAGATTCCAGCCGGAGTGACAGCCCCGGGGCACATCCCAGCTGGAGGCTGCCTCACCCACACCTCCACAGCAGGAGCAGATTTGGCACTGTGTTTTGCTTGCCTACAAAGACAAGGTCTAGACTGGGGTGGGGGTGGGGGGCGTCCCTCTTTAAAAACGTGGAGGCCACAGTCTCCTTCTTGGCTGCTCTACGCTGGTGCTGACTCCAGTGGAACGATCAGTCAGGTAAGTTGAGGCCAGGGCTGGGGAAAGCCTGTTACCGCAGCCTGTGAACAAGTCCCTCCGCAGGGTCCCTCCCACTGCCTTTCCCACCTCAGTACCGCTCGCTCTCAGTCGGGGACTCCGCAGTCTAGTAGTCCTGGTCTGCCGACGGCGCTTTGCCGGGATAGAATCTGGCTCCCTCTCGGCAGCTTTGCGAGGCTCTGGGCTACATGTGCTCCCTCTCGCTTTAGTCTCCTGGGTTCCTTAGTTTTCTCCAAAGCTCCTTCGATTGAAGCTCCTCCTACAGCGGGGAGTCTGCCAGGATTCCTTTGACTAACTGAATTCCCCCTCGCAAAAGTGCCCTGAACTTACGTTGGGCATGTTTTGCATGCGGTTATGGAGGTGCGGCTTGTGTTCTCTGCTAGAGTGGAACCTTCTTGAAGGCAGCAGCCCTTAGACTCGCGTCTGTATTGTGAGGTTCTTGCACAGTCTTGTACAGAACAGACTTTATTGTTAATCAATCCTTGTTACTGATTCACTTTGTAAACCTTTACCTCCTGACTTAGAATCAGTACTGTGTTTGGGTCCCAAAGCAGGAAAAGGTAAGATATAGGCAACGGACATCAAGTGACTTACCCAGGATCACCCCGCCTGTCTCCAGGCTGAGTTCTCTATCCTCTGAGCCACCCAGCCACCCACTACTGATGCCTTTTTCAATGTCCTTAGCTCAGGCAGGGATTCATGCAATCAGTAGTATTGCGACAGGAAACAGAATCAGACGCTCTTCCCCTAAGCAGAATCCTAGATACCCTTAAATTTTCCCAGCACATACGTAAAGCCATGCAATGACCCCGGACAATCCTGAGGGACTAATGAGGAAGATGCTCTCCACATCAAGAGAAAGAACGGTGGGAGCAGAAACGCACAAGGAAACCTTTGAATTACCCCCTTGTTGCTGTGGGCATAGGATGGGGTTTTGGTTTTAAAAGATGGCCCTGTTACAGAGATGAATCCTATGGACACCGGCTTTGAGTGATAACACATGGATAAGCCAGTAGAAGTGCTTGTCAACTCCGGGAGGAGGGAGGGAAGAGGACAGGAGACAACCAGAATCATGCAACCAAAGAAAATTTAAATGTAAAAATAAAATAAAGAGAATCATTTAAAAAAAGAAAAAAAGAAGAAACATTTCCTAGCCCATCTCTTCTTTTTTTTAATTTAAAATTTCTTGAAAACATCCCCTTCCATCTTAGAATCAATACTGTATATGTGTTCCAAGGCAGAAGAGCAGTGGTGGCTTCTATGACTCTCTCAGCATCTGAGACCAGATCTGAAGCCAGGACACCCCATCTTGAGGCCAGCTTTCAATCCGCTGAGCCACCTACCTGCCTCCCCCCACCATTCATGTCTTCTTAAACAATATGGAAAGTTTTTTAACCTGCCATCTCAGGCCTTGGTGGGATCTCTCCAAAGTTATTACTGTAGCTTCAGGGAATCCAGACACTCACCTCTATGGAATTGCATATTTGGCTGCCTAAAACACATCTCTGTCATTACATAGAAAATGCTTATTCCAGCCATTTCTGGGGGTCAAAATATGAGATAACTATAAAGATAGTACAAAGTACAATCTCTTCCCTGTAGAAAGCACCTTAGTTCAGCCAACCCTGAGTCTCCCCCAGAGAAGGAAATTCAGAGCTTTTCTGTTTTCTGAAATGGCCTCCCAGCATGCTGTCAACTCTCATCCTCCCCAGGATCTTCCCAAGGACCTCGTTCTTCCTGCCTCCTTCCGTGATTTGTGCAAGGTGCTCAGCACCGCCTGCCCTAAATCACCACTGCAGGGGAGGAAGCTGGAGATCTAATGTGACCAAGTTACGTTCTAATCACCAGCTTGGTTTGACTTCCAAAGAAATCACTTCTTATCAAGAAAGCCCATATAAACCCTCAAGCTATTCAAGGTGAGCTCTGTTGGCTTTCCATTCAACTAGAAACACGACTTTTCTCCTTAAAACAATGATTACACCTAACTAACCTTCACATGAAGACTTGTTACTCTTCTTATTTCTGCCAAGATTTCTGTCAACCATTCCTTTAATTAAATAAAAAATAAAAAAGAACATCAATGAGGTCCTCGCTGTCCAGGGTCCTGACGCTAAGTGTGAAATAAGACAGCATCGATTGTGTCCTGTTGGTGAAACTGGTCTCCATGTTTCTAACAAAATATGTTTTTACTCTGAGGTTTACTTAAAAGATCATCTGTAAAAAGTAAAGTATGTCTCTAATAATAAAATATTATATTTTTATGACATTTGTTAAGCATTATTAGAAATCAAGGAATAAAGAAGATACAAAATAAAAACCACGTGCCCACGGCTGATTAGCCAATTCAGAATCCCTGTGCTTAGCTTACCATTAACTTCCTACATCATTGCAATGGCAGAGAAGCGAGAGGGAGGCGTTATTGCCACTTAAATACTAATTGTGATCTCGCCCAGGTGGAGACTCAGGTGAGATTATAGGGAATTCTGGGAAATACCAAGGACTTCTGGGGATTGAATTCTAGGTTTCAAAATCTCCATTTTTTACACAGATGAGGAATGGGAGAGAGATCATTCACTCACAATGTGTTTTGGAATGAAAAGGATGGGGTGGCCAGTTGAGTTGAGCCGACAGTCAGTCATCTCAGGCTACTTAGAAGTAACTGGCTTAACCAGAGAACATCTGTCTAGAATCATTCAGTCAATCCAGGGTTTGAGAAGTCCATGAAAGGTACCCACTCAACTGGAGTGAAATTACACGGGAAGTAAGTTTAAGCTGATTCACGAGACTTGGTCTTTCCCTATGAGATTTGTACAAAGCCCTGAGCAATTCTGAACAGAGGTTGGCCTGACTAGAGATGTTTAGAACGTAATCTAAGATTTACACATCACAGAACCAAGAATCCATGACAGCAAAGCCTTCATGAATCCATGTCTATTACCAGGATGTGGTGGTGTTTATATATGATACGGCTCACAAAGGATGCTCCTTTCATCTTTGGGGTAGTTTGTACAAGACTTCCAGGTGAACTCTGGCAACCACATTTGCTGCTAATGCTCCATTACATGGGATACTTTGATGCTTGTTATACTCACTTAAAGAGGGTGGTAGCCAGAGAAGCAGAACAAAATGAAATGTTCATTTAAAGATGATGGTTATCTTTCCACACAGAACACAGGGGTCTGGAGCAGATTTTGAACCCCAGTCTTTCTGACAGCATGCTAAGAACTCCATCCACTATGCTTAGTGTTTCTTCTAGCTCTCAGTCAATGATCCTGTGAGCCTGATAAATGTGATGGAACAGTACCCAGAATAAACTACTGAGTCATGCAAACTACTGTGCTACCTTTGGTCCATGGATAGACCTCTTCCCCAATATCCTTGTGTTAAATATATCCTGGCCAGCTGCTGGTTAGATGAGTCAACCGATTTCCATTTCAATATTTTCCATTGTATTCTTAGTTCTGCTTAAAGTCTCATGTGGAAATGACAGCTTTTCCCTCAGACTTCTGGGAAGATGGTTGTTTTTTGTTCATCCTTCACTTTTGAAGAGGATCAATGACAGCACAGGATAATTAGGGTTAGAAATCTGTATGAATTTGGGATTAGGGTTAGAAAAATAAATCATGGGTGAATCAATACTCAAAATGTATTTAATAAATACTTTCTCTGTGCCAGAATTATTCTAGGTAGTAGGGATATATACATTTATGCATGAATATATATGCATATGTACATATATATATATATATATATATATTTGGCAAGGGGAAAATATAGTACTGCTAGGTGGCATTGCAGATAGATTGCTGGAACTGTATTCAGGAAGACCTGAATTTGAATCCTGCTTCAGACACCTACTAGCTACATGACACCATAACTTATGAACTTTCTTGCTTAAGGTATTTCAATGGGAAAATGAAGGCTGGATTTGAAGGCTTCTAAGTAAGGCTGCTCCCTGCTCTAAATCTAGGATTTTGTATTTACAATGTGATACAGTCATAGATTCTGGAATTAGAGGATCTGAATGCAAGTTCATCTCTGAAGATTTTTCCCCCTTTTTTAACTTGCATAAGTTAATTGAAATCTCTGGACCTTCATCTTCTTTTCATTTTATTTTTTAGATGTCAATACAATTTTTAATAACCATTTTCTGAGATCTTATGAGCCATGTTCTCTCTACTCCCTCTCTTCCCCCCTCCCAGAGATGGCAGATAATGTGATATGGGTTATACATGTGTTATCATGCAATATCATATGTCCATATTTGTCAGGTTGTGAAAGAAGACACATATTGCTTATATAAGGAAAAAACCATGAAAGAAAGAAATTGAAAAACAATATGCTTCCATCTGCATCCAGAATCTACCAGATCCTTCTATGCTGGTGAATTGCTTTTCTCATCACGAGTCTCTTAGAAGTTGTCTTGGAGGATGCCCATTATCACCTCTACTATTTGACATTGTACTAGAAACACTAGCAGTAGCAATTAGAGAAGATAAAGAAATTGAAGGTATCAGAATAGGCAAGGAGGAGACCAAATTATCACTCTTTGCGGATGACATGATGGTCTACTTAAAGAATCCTAGAGATTCAACCAAAAAGCTAATTGAAATAATCAACAACTTTAGCAAAGTTGCAGGATACAAAATAAACCCACATAAATCATCAGCTTTTCTATATATCTCCAACACAGCTCAGCAGCAAGAACTAGAAAGAGAAATCCCATTCAAAATCACCTTAGACAAAATAAAATACCTAGGAATCTATCTCCCAAGACAAACACAGGAACTATATGAACACAACTACAAAACACTCGCCACACAACTAAAACTAGACTTGAACAATTGGAAAAACATTAACTGCTCATGGATAGGACGAGCCAATATAATAAAAATGACCATCCTACCCAAACTTATTTATCTATTTAGTGCCATACCCATTGAACTACCAAAATACTTCTTCACTGATTTAGAAAAAACCATAACAAAGTTCATTTGGAAGAACAAAAGATCAAGGATATCCAGGGAAATAATGAAAAAAAACACATATGATGGGGGCCTTGCAGTCCCAGACCTCAAACTATATTACAAAGCAGCAGTCATCAAAACAATTTGGTACTGGCTAAGAAACAGAAAGGAAGATCAGTGGAATAGACTGGGGGAAAACGACCTCAGCAAGACAGTATACGATAAACCCAAAGATCCCAGCTTTTGGGACAAAAATCCACTATTCGATAAAAACTGCTGGGAAAATTGGAAGACAGTGTGGGAGAGACTAGGAATAGATCAACACCTCACACCCTACACCAAGATAAATTCAAAATGGGTGAGTGACTTAAACATAAAGAAGGAAACCATAAGTAAATTGGGTAAACACAGAATAGTATACATGTCAGACCTTTGGGAGGGGAAAGGCTTTAAAACCAAGCAAGATATAGAAAGAATCACAAAATGTAAAATAAATAATTTTGACTACATCAAACTAAAAAGCTTTTGTACAAACAAAACCAATATAACTAAAATCAGAAGGGAAACAACAAATTGGGAAAAAATCTTCATAGAAACCTCTGACAAAGGTTTAATTACTCATATTTATAATGAGCTAAATCAATTGTACAAAAAATCAAGCCATTCTCCAATTGATAAATGGGCAAGGGAAATGGATAGGCAGTTCTCAGATAAAGAAATCAAAACTATTAACAAGCACATGAAGAAGTGTTCTACATCTCTTATAATCAGAGAGATGCAAATCAAAACAACTCTGAGGTATCACCTCACACCTAGCAGATTGGCTAACATAACAGCAAAGGAAAGTAATGAATGCTGGAGGGGATGTGGCAAAGTAGGGACATTAATTCATTGCTGGTGGAGTTGTGAACTGATCCAACCATTCTGGAGGGCAATTTGGAACTATGCCCAAAGGGCGACAAAAGAATATCTACCCTTTGACCCAGCCATAGCACTGCTGGGTCTGTACCCCAAAGAGATAATGGACACAAAGACTTGTACAAAAATATTCATAGCTGCGCTCTTTGTGGTGGCCCAAAACTGGAAAACGAGGGGATGCCCTTCAATTGGGGAATGGCTGAACAAACTGTGGTATATGTTGGTGATGGAATACTATTGTGCTCAAAGGAATAATAAAGTGGAGAAGTTCCATGGAGACTGGAACAACCTCCAGGAAGTGATGCAGAGTGAGAGGAGCAGAACCAGGAGAACATTGTACACAGAGACTAATACACTGTGGTATAATCGAACGTAATGGACTTCTCCATTAGGGGCGGTGTAATGTCCCTGAACAACTTGCAGGGATCCAGGAGAAAAAAAAACACCATTCATAAGCAAAGGATAAACTATGGGAGTGGAAACACCGAGAAAAAGCAACTGCCTGAATACAGAGGTTGAGGGGACATGACAGAGGATAGACTTTAAATGAACACTCTAATGCAAATACTATCAACAAAGCAATGGGTTCAAATCAAGAAAACATCTAATGCCCAGTGGACTTACGTGTCGGCTATGGGGGGTGGGGGGGAGGAAAAGAAAATGATCTATGTCTTTAACGAATAATGCTTGGAAATGATCAAATAAAATATATTTAAAAAAAAAAAAAGAAGTTGTCTTGGATTCTCGAATGTCTATAATGGTTGTCATCCAACGCTGATCACACACCTTTGCTGTTACTGGGTATGATGTTCTCCTGGCTCTGCCCACTTCACTTTGCATCACTTCCTAGATGTTTTTCCCTCTTTTTACGACCATTCTGTTTGTCAGTTTTTATGACTCGATGGTATTCCTTTACAATCATTACAATCACATAGCACAACTTGTTCAGCCATTTCTCAATTGTGGGGCATCCCTTGAGTTTCCAATTCTTTGCCACAACAACAACAACAACAACAACAACAACAACAACAACAACAACAACAAAAGCTTCTGAAAATGTCTTTGTGCAAGTCAGTACTTTCTATCTTTGATCTCTGTGGGATAAAGAACAAGAAGGGTATTTCTGGGTCAGAGGGTCTGCTGGCCTTAGTCTTCTCATCAGGAACATGAGAGAGGGCTAAAGGGCTTTGGGGATCCCTTCCAGTGCAGGACTTTATGCAACAGAAAGGCCTTGGGTTTTGAATCTGTCTCCATTGACTTGGGAAGTAATTAAGTTTCCTCGAGTCTCACTTTCTTTGTAAAACTGGGAATGTGAACTAAAAAATATCAACGACACCTCATAGTTCTAACTCTCTGTGACTCTGGTTTTTAATTTGTTCATAATACTTTCCTTTCACCAGGTTAAAACTGAATATCCTGTCAAAGAAATGACCTTTTGCTAATTTCACTTTTGTGGACTTCAAAAAATGGCCAAAAGCGCACACTCTCTCTCTCTCTCTCTCTCTCTCTCTCTCTCTCTCTCTCTCTCTCTCTCTCTCTCTCTCTCTCTCTCTGTCTCTCTCTCTCTCTCTCTCTCTCTCTCTCTCTCTCTCTCTCTCTCTCTCTCTCTCTCTCTCTCACACACACACACACACACACACACACACACACACACACACACACACACTCACACACGCACACAGAGGTAGGGGGAGGAAAATGACTTAGAAAACAGCACCCTAAGCTGTTGACTTTGCTGACTGGAATTTAGAGACAATGATTCTCGGATCTGGTGATGATTGTTAGGTAGACCATTAGAAGAGAGGAGTTAAGAAGAAGAATCATTTAGAGCCTCCTTGGGCAATTAGAAGTCTAAAAGAGAACACTAAAGTCAATGTAGCTGTCTAAGGATTTTTGTTCAGCTAAGATGATCCCTTAGTTTTCCCATCCCACAAGTTTTATTCCATATTCCATCCCATGTGCTAGCCAGTCTCTTTCTGTTCCCTGGAGGAATTACATGCTTTTATTGTATTTTATTTTATTACTCACTTTTAATTTTTTGTTTGCCAGAAATATGAGTCTTTTCATATTTTTGGCGCCCTATCCAAAGCTAGTGTTTTGTTGAGCAGATTTAATGAACCCCCAATTACAGTTTGCTTCTGACGAAATGGCTTCAGACACAAGCGATCTGGATTTGTCGCCCTGGTAATGTCACAGCATAGCTTTCCCTCCCCCTCTCCATGGCTCCTCCAATGCCTTGGGTTGATTCTAAAGACATGGCACTTGATTTCCATTTTGTTGAAATGGCGTTCAACGTTGCAAATGCTAAAGGTCTCGGTTCTCCTGATTCCATGGAAAAGAGTACGGTGTTAACTGCAGTTAGTGCCGTGAAGCTGCTGCCTTCCTGACTCAGGTGAATTGAGAACGGGCTCAGGTATTAAGCCACGTCGCCCAATTTGCCTGTGATCCAAGCTCTTTCCATTGATTTCCCTTTCAGCGTTCACCAGGACGCAGACCCCACTTGATTGTGGAACCCGCAGGCGCCCAGACTCACAGTCCATAAAGAGCCGTTCAAGTTGGTACCGCAGAATATGGTTGAAGAATGCAGTTTCAGCTTGAAAAGAGGCCCAGCGAGGAGTGAATTCGCTGCGCCCAATCACATCCCCGCCCCATTCGATCCCCTTCCGCTTGGTTCCCGTCCCAGGCTCCCCGCGCCACTTTCCAGGACGATTCTCCGGATGCGGGCTCCCGCCTCCTCCAGCGCAGCACACAGGGAGGTCTCGCCGCGAGCCCCGCAGTTTCTAGTGCACTGACTGTTAGGTGCCAGATAGTCCTCGTGGAGAGCCTCTTCGCAGCTTTGGCGTCGGACGCGGACTGTTTCCTGTGACTTTGCTAATTGTGCGTGAATGGGATGGTCCTGCCTGTCCAGCTCGAGGCTGCCTGCCGTGGGCAGGGCACCCCGGAAGCGCCTCGCTGCCTCTCGGGGCGAATCCTACTGAGCAGCAATGGACCAAAAGAAAACTAGGGAAAGCCTTAAGGCCGAAGCCCGTGTCTAATGGGGCCTTGAACAAAGTTATCCGTCTTGTGTTTAAGCCACTAAAGACAAGCTAAAGACAACAGGCTGCATAAATTGAAAGGCTGTTAGCCAAGCCCACTTGAAAATGGGATATTTACATGGCAACCAGCTTATTATATTTCCAAGAACATCTGGTCCAGGTTCGCTCCAACCCTAAAAACAGATGGACATGGAGAAAGAGCTGGTAATTAACAAAGCTATATGTTGATTAAATCAGCATGTGGTTAATTTTAATGATTGCTGATCTTTATTAGGGTTGGTGAGACTTTGCAGAAATCAAATCGACTCGAGCTGACATGTTGATTGGCCAAGAAGCTGCTGGCGGCGGCAGAGGGGGTGAGCTTGCTATTTCGGGATTATCGCCGCCTCACCCCGCCTGCAGGAAACTGTCTCCTTAAAAGTACAAAAATAAAGATCAGGAGCCGAGAAGATGCACAGTTTCCCCAAACCTTCTAGGACTTGGGAGAGCTGAAAGGAGATCAGGGCTGTCTGCCTGCGCAGAGCCACCCCAGTCGTCTTACTGCCTCCTCCTGCCCTCTGTCCTACAGTCACATCGGGTACATCTTGGAGCTCGGCGGCTTGGTAACCACTGGTTGCCAGGCAACCACAGATTCACTGCCAGGGTCTTGGCTGTATCTGTTTATGCACTGATTCTGCAGTTAGTCCCCATTCCTTCCCCTTTTCAAAGTTTAGAGGGGGGGAAAGTGCATGTGTGAGTGTGTGAGTGTGTGTGTGTGTGTGTGTGTGTGTGCGCGTGCATTTGACAAATAAAACATTCCATGCTTGGAAGGAGGGTTTGGGGAACTTATGAACCAATATTAACCTGATGGAGAACAGAATGCCTCTTGGGATGATATGGCCGGCTAGCGTTTCCCAGTAGAAATTCCTCACAGATTCTGCTAACAAGGTAGCCAATTCATCAAAGAAATGGAAATAAAAATGCCCATTTCCCCTAAGGTAGTGGTATATTTTATGTCTGCCACCTAGTGTGGAGAAGGTTGTTTCTGTGATTTCTATTAAGCATTAGAGGGCTTTAGGGCGGCTATACCATATGTCAACACTGACATCCTTCTTATTGTGAGGCCAATAGCACTGGGATTGCTGTGGGAGGTGGAATTTGGTTTTTCCTATGTGTTTGTTGCAGGGAATTTTGAGGATTTCTAACAAAGGTATAGAATGTCTTTGTCATTTGTTGTTACATCCCCAAGTGGAGACAAATACAAGAAAATGTGAGGTGTTCTGGCTTTGGAGAAGATAAGAGATGTCGTGGACCGGGCAGAAAGCTCCAAGTTTTATGTTTATCTGGAAGTCAAAAATCATTCTGATGTTTAAAAGTAGATGGGAGGCCCTGCATAATATCAGGAAGGTGTTCAGCCTCTAAGCAGCTGCTATTAAAGACCTACTTTGGGTAACAATTACGCAGGACTCCTCATGCTCTCTGCATCCCAGGAAAACTAGCCTATTATCTGTCCTCTGCACACATCGCCAGTCTTTAAGCCTTTGTACTACCTTCCCCTACCTTTTATCAATGCCAGGACTGCTCCCCTATCTGCTTCTGGAAGTCCTCTTAGCTATACTAACCACCACTTGCAATAATATTTCTAGCTTCTCCAAATGGATATTTCCCCAATATCGTGATGCATATTTTTATATATGAACATGGTGTTTATCCTTTACCATTAAAATCTGCCTCCAAAGTGCCATTTATAATGTTAGAGAACTGCATAGAGCACAGAGAACTTTGGGGACTTCCCAGATCCACTCAGCTAATAACTATCTAAGATAGGATTCAAATCCAGGCCTTTTTGACTTGGAATCTGGCATTCTATATCTGTACAGAATATATGTATTCTATATCTATATCTATATCTGCCATCTAGAAGTTTAAGCTACTTTTATACAACACAAGAGTAAATGAAGGTAGATGGCATGAGAAAAATTTGCAAAGGAATCTAGGGCTTTTAAGGCCAAGATCAAGAATTTATATGTGGGTAAACAATGGTAAGTCACTAGGGTTTAGCTTTTGGAAAGAGTGATGCTCGATGCTAGGGAGCAGTGGAAAAGGTGATTTAAAGTGTATAAGGAAAAAGTAATTCAGAAAAATCTAGGTGAAAAGATCTGAAGCCCCCCACAAGGGGGCAGGTTTGAGGGCAATTGAGTAGATAAGATGGATAAGAGAGAAACAGTGAAAAGTTATAGGATTATATGAGACAATATGGCACAGATGATGGGCAATTAACCTTAGATGCATAAAGCACTGGATTCAAGTCTGATCTCTGGCACATTTAAGCTATGTGACCATGGACAAATACTTAAATTCTCAATAATCTAATTGGTCATTCCTTACACCAAAAAATATAACTATTTGAAAAGATCATTGAATTTGACTGATAAAGAACTAAGAACCTATGAAATTAACTCATTTTATAGATGAGAAAAGATTCAGGAAGAGGAACCTACATATAGAGATTCTCATTGGTAAGAAATAAGTTGGAGATTTGGGATTCAACCTTTTTGATAGCAAAAATAAATTTTCTGTCAAATAATGGTCCAAGACAGAGGACAGAGTTTTATCCTGCAGAGATTTCTTTAAAATCTCTTCCTTTTGGGTAAATTTTTCTCACTTGGGTCTATGATTTTATGGAAAAATAAATACACACATACAAACATACTTTGTACATATGAGTGCATTTGTATTTATAATATATAATATATATAAGCCTCATGTATATACAAATATTAAATATTTTCACGTTTTCTACCCTTAAAAAAAACTTTACCCTCCATTTTAGAACCAATATTATGTTTTGGCACCAAGGCAGAAGAGTGATAAAGGCTAGTCTACAGGGGTTAAGTAATTTGTCCAGGACCACACAGCCAGAAAGTGTCTGAGGCCAGATTGGAACCCAGGATCTCCCATCTCTAGACTTGGCTTTCTTTCCACTGAACCACCTAGCTGGGTTTTTGAGGTGTGAAATGAAGGGATTCACATCAGAGGACTTATTAGGAAGAAAATGGAGGTAGTATTGAGAAAAAGAGAAGATCTGGAATAGCCAATGAGAGAAATAGGTAAAGAACTAAGGAAGATTGAAAGATAATCTATGAGTTAGTGAATTCCCAGGAGAAACAAGTTCAATGAATTGGGAGTGTTTTTAATTTGCATTGTTCTAATTAATAATGACTTGGAGCATTTTTTTCATACCATTAAGGATAGTTTTAATTTTTTCATCTGAGAATTGCCCATTCTTATGTTTTGACCATTTCTCAGTTGAGGAATAGTTTGCTTTCTTATAAATTTGACTCTGTTCTCTATATATTTGATGGTATGATTATGTAAATCTTAAAGCACTACCACATACCTAGTAGACTGCCAAATATGACAAAAAAAAAGGAAAATGCTAAATGTGGTAGGGGATGTGGAAAAATTGGGAAAGTAATAAATTGTTGGTGGAGCCGTCAACTGATATTTTCTGGAGAGTGTTCTAGAACAGTTCCCCAAAGGACATAAAACTGAATATCCTTTGATCCAACAAAACCATTACTAGCTCTTTGCCCCAAAGGAATCAAGGATGGGGGACCATTTGACCAAATGGCAAATAAGATGATCATAAAAAACTTTTAAAACCTTAAATGAAGTGGTGCAAAGTGAAAGAGAACTGGGAGAATGTTCTACACAGTTACAATAATAGTGTAGGATGATCAGCTCACTGTGAATGACTTTATTACCAACAAGGCAGGGATTCAGGACAACACCAAGGCAATGCTTAACAATAAAGGTTATCTACCACCATAGAAAGAATTGATGGAGTCCAAATGCAGATTGAAGCAGAAAAGTCTTCATCATATTTCTTCCATGAATTTTTCTCTAGTTTAAGCAATATGTGGCTTGTTTCACAACATGACAAACATGAAAATATGCATTGTATGGTAACATATGCAAAACCTACAACATACTATTTATCTTCTTGAGGAAGAGGGAGGGGAGGAAGGAGGGAGAGAACAAGGAATGGAAAATGCCAAAAAACATTAATAAAAATTGTATTGACATATAATCTGAAGAAATAATGAAGTAAAAAAGAGAAAAACAAAACAAAATGAAATGAAATAATGTAGCTGAACTTTATAACAACCCTGTGAGGTATAAAACTATATGTGTCAACATCCCCATTCTATAGCTGAAATGACTGAATTTCATAGGGATTAAAGAGATTTAGATGGTGACCCTCCTTTTCCTTCTTTTTTTTTTCAATATTGATGATGGACAATAGTGAAGATCATTAGAGATTCATAGATTTAGAGCTCAAAGAGACTTTTGAGGCATTCTAGTGCAACATCCTCAAATTTGCAAAGGAAGAAACAGAGACATTTAGTGATTTTTCTGAGGTTACACAATTAGTTACTGAAGAAGTTGTCCTTTGATTCCAAATCTTTGCTGCTTCTCACAGGAAAAAGAAATCTATAAATTGACTATATTCAGTCCTCTTCTGCTTTCCCCATTTCTGTCTCTCCTACCTCTGCTTCTACCCTGAATCTCTTTTCTTGTCAAATCAATGCATTTTATAGTTACTGTCCTATGGAAGGCCCTGGTTTCAGTTCTAGAGGGGATACAAAGAAAAAATTGTGAGAAATCTTTTCCTTTAAGAAGTTCACAGTCTATTTGCAGAAATTGGTCACAAAGAAGCCTGAACAGAGAAATAAAATATTAAATTTAAACAACAACCAATAAAAGGAGTTACATCCCACATCTTGTTTGGACTAATCAAGAGGGGGGTTAAAAATAATCCAGGCAAACCACATTAAGTCAAGGAAAATCAACAAGGATTTTTAAGTGTCCATCATATGCAGAAGACAAGAGTACCATATGGGAAAGCTAAATCATCAGTCTTAATTAGAGAGACTGTCCCAGAACTGAGGGAATCAGGCCAGGATGGTAGGTTGAGACTGGATTCACAAAGTCACTGAGACCATGTGGAAGAAAAGAAGGACTCATCCATCACTCAATAATCATTTGTTGTCTCATTTTTCCATGTATCTGATTGATACCAATTTGGATATTGCTTCTTCTTTCACAATCCATTCTGGCAATACACTGCAGTATGCTTACAACCATTATACAACCTCTTTTGACCTTCAGGCAATTTTCACTTTCAATATCATTTCCTTAGTTCTCTTTCTTAGAACCTCCTTTTTCCTTCAAGTTTCAGCTCTATTATCCCTTTCTAAGGGAGTCCTTCCTTAATTTCCCCCTCCCCCAGGCTGGTGACACAGTAGTGAGAGCACTTCCCCTAGAATCGAGAAGAATTGCATTCAAATTTAGTATTGGACATTCCCTAACTGTGTGACCCTGGAGAAGTCATTTCTGTCACCTCAATTTTGTTAACTATAAATTGGTAATAATAATGGTGTCTACTTCCCAGGTTGTTGTAATGATCAAATGAGATAACATTCTATACTGAGCACAGTATCTGGTCTATACTTGACACTTACTAAGTGTTGGCTTCCTTTCTTTCCTCCTCAATACTATTCATTTCTTTTGTATATATTCAGTATACATTCATTCATGGATGTGGTCTCCCCCCCTGGCCCACCAGGGCAAGAACTACGTCAATCTTGGCTTTGCATCTCCATCATGGAGCAAAGTATTTGGCGTAGGGAGGAGATTTGGGGCACGTTTATTGATGGATTGACTGACTCTCCTATTCCATTACTCTCAGAAGTCGCCACACTAACTTGTTGATTGCAGAGAATGGGGATCATGAAATGTAATTCTGGCCATTAGAATGTCCACCAAGTCTATCAGATCATCTGAATGTGCGCCCCAACCCGAGATCAGACACTTGGCTCTCCAGTGTCTGTGACTGGCCCCGCAGGTCCCCTCCCTGGGCCTCAGTTGCTTTGCCTGTAAATAAAGCGATTTGGGCTCCTGATCTCTGACATCCCCTCCAACATGAAATTCCGCGAGCCACTTTGTATCGAGTAAGCTCAGGCTGAAGGCATTTTGTGCCCCAGGAAGGGGCCTCCCGGGTAGCTGCCCTTTTCTCACCAACCGAGCTAGCGGTATTTTCAAACAAAGCAGGCACATCCAGGAAGTCCCGCCAGGGGAAGGCCAGTTCTTTATCGAAAAAGGAGGACAAACTCCTCGGGCGAAATGCCTTGTTGTCATGTCTGTGCCGTCAAAGCCCCTCTTCCCAAGCAAAAGGCCATCTTGGCAGTTTCCCCCGAGTTCCACATCACGTTAACATAGCATGACTTGGCTACCAGCTTCTTTGTCCCTGTGCGGAGCAGCCAGCTCTGCCGCGCCCTGAGGTGAGCCATTTCCACCAGGCCCCGCCCTCCCCAGTGTTGGTGGGAGCTTTACAAGGAGATGCAAGCTGCTCCCGTCTACACTGAAACAACAAGGGTTTTCTGAATCCCTTAAAGCGTGGCCCTGTCAGAGGGAGAACACGCCAAGCTGACCTTATCACAGAGCGGGCCATAGAGCTCCAATTAAAAAAGCGCCAGGCTCGATGTGAGGGGGAGGGGGGGGGGAGGGCCTGGGAGGAGCCGAGGGCCCGCCGCCGCCGGAAAGCCTCCCAGAAAGCAGGGGGGACCAGAGGCTGCAGCCTCACTTCATTCTCACGGGCGATCACCCGGATCCACCAAGCGTTGTGAGAAATCAAGTCACTGAGCGTGAATGTCTCTGCCCACATTCGATTCATTAACGTGATAAATCCCGAGCGCCAGGAACCAGAAAGACGGGAAGGGCTGCCCAGAAGGGCTCTCTTTTCCTCCCTCTCCCTCGGTTTGCCCCTCTGCACTCCCACCGGCCGGGGTGATTGGCAAGCCCGCAGGTTGGGAGAAAGGAAGGTCCACCCACCGCCAGGGCTGGGGTGTGTTCAGAGTAAAGCATTGGGAAGGAGGAAGGCTTATCTTGGCCTGAGCAGGAGGCACGTGGTTTCTCTGGCTGAGGGGAAAGCTTTGCTTCGTGGCACAACCTCCGGACAGATGACGCCGGCCGTGTCCTTCCCTGCCAAGAGCTTTGCGCCTTCTCAACCAAAGTCCGCGGGCAAAGGGGGCAGGAAACACCCTTCCAGTTGGAGCTGTCCAAAAGGGGAAGGCCTGCCTCTAAAGGAATCCGTTCCCCCCTCACTCGAAGTCTTCTAGTCGCCCCTGAACAATGCTTACCCAGGAGGCTAGAGATGCCCGATCTAAGAGCAGTTCCGCTGGGCTTTGGAGGTTCAACGTGAACCACCCATGGGATGGGGCAGCTAATGGAAACTGAGGAGCATGGAGAGAGGGAGACAGGGAGAGAGGGAGTTCTAGTTCTAGTTCTTCTCCCCCTGGTCAGAGATATGTGCACCCATATTTTCCGCCTGGATACCCCATTCTAGAGAAGGAGGAGAGAACGGTGAAGGATCTTAAACTCCTTAAGAAACCCTTGCAAAAGGACTTCCCCAGCATGCCACGTAAGGAATGGCGGAGAAACAAACCGAAAATATTTAGCCTAGAAAAGGGGAGACCGTGTGAAGGATGAGGGTTGGACAGAGGGAGAGGGATTGCTTTCTTCAAGTGTCTGAAGGACTCTCAGCAGAGAGGATTAGAAAGCTCCTCTTGAACGAGGAGATTCCAGCAGCAGCTGCAGAAGGTGTGCTTAAGCAAAGCTCTCTAGTGGTTAGCGCTATCCCTAGTTATCTCCCCTGTTTCAGGAAGTAGATGGGTCTCCCTTCACTTAATATCTTCCAGCAAAGGCTGAGTGAAAGATCATCAGGTATCCTTATCAAAGGAAGTGTGTTCAACTTCCATTTAAATCCCTAAAAAATGCAATGTGCTAAGGAGAAGAGCAGAAGATGCTCCTGCCCTCAAGGAGCTCACCATCGAATGGGTGCAAACAAACCCTAAACAGAAGCAGATGGAAGAATCGGGCTTGGGTCAAGATGAAGACCTCGCTCTGAGTGGGCAAGGATGAAGTGGCTGTCGGGGGAAGGAAGGGGCTCTTTAGTGTCCACCCTTCTAATCAGAGGGAGGAAGGAGTCACCGAAGGAAGCATGTGTCCCATGGTGCAATTTTGCAGGGAGGGTTACTGGATGTAACGATGAAGTCCAGATCAGGCTGATGTGACATGGGTCACACTACCCAGCTCCAAGACTCTTTGATGCAGCACTCTTACCTAGGTCCAGGTTAGAGAAGATGACTGGGAGGACCACTGAAACTGGCATTCTGAGTTCCTTTCAACAAGTATTCTTCTGATACCTCCTAAGTACGTATCACTATTGTAGGCAAATCAAAAATACTCCATATATATATTTTTTTAATTCAAAGAGAAGAGACACTGCTTTCAGTGGGGAGTAACAGGGAAGGTGAGTAAAGGTGAGCAAAGGCTTTGTTGGGAAAGGTTACCAGCAGGTGCCTCTCCTCTCCAGTGAATCTAGTGTGTAATCTCAAGTAAGCTCTCCTAGACATTCTCTTGTGGGGTCTCCAAGACAATTTCCATGCCTAGGCACTGGCTATGAGAGTGGAGCAGCCTAATGGGAATTTAAAAATCCTTAGCACAGAGCCTGGCACATATTAGATGCTTAGTAAATATTTACTTATGGATTAAGTAATGATTTTAAAATACAAATAGAAGGGAATATCTGGGTATATTTTCAGCCTCAAAAATATACAGAAGAGCATGGCAATCATGGACTGGAGTGCATGGTCCATGCATCTGGCTTGTACCCTGAGATGAGAAAATATTAAAATAAATTATTTTGGGTTGTGTCTCATTCCTCCAGGATTGTTGATTGATTTACACAGGCAGGAGTTGGGAGTGGGGGGAGATAAAAAGTCTTAGACTTTAGAGCTGCCCGAGCAGCCCTTTCATGTGCCAGCCATGGCAGAGCTAGGAGGCTGATAAACAACAGAGCCAAGAATGTGGTACTTTGCCCTGACTGATTTTAGAAGAGAGTAGGGCTCCCCTGAGGGGCAACCTTAGCAGAAGTTGCCCACAAGAAGGGCAGGACTCACACCAGCAGCATCTCAAAAAAGCAGAGAACAGACAGAATCCATAAGAAGACACACTGCTTTGCCCAGTCATCTAGCAAGCCAGATAACAACCTCCCCTAACCAGAGAGGGTATGTTTTCTGACATTTTTGTCCCTTTCCCACCAACATGTAAGTCTTTAGGAATCATGACCACCTGGGAGTGCAAGTAGAGCATTAGCTTCCTCCAGAGATTTCCTGGGTTATTCTTGCTTCCTGCTGCTGTGTTGGAAAAGGAGGTACTGGATGAGGAAGGAAGGGCTGGAGACCCTTTTTTCATTCATATTGAACCTGAGTGGCATGTATCTCAATGAGCTGAATGTACTCTTTCCCTCCTACTTAGGAGACTTTACTTGTCAGTAATCTCCTTTGCATCACAGTAGTACAACTCTGTTGTCCTGATTTGATTTGATGGGAGGCGGGTTTTTAAATATGCCTTTCTGAGAGTCTCTAGTAATAGATCCAATATGTCCATAATGTATATTATGTCCAGCATGGAATCGTGCCGTCCATTCGTTAATGAGAAAACAGCTGCTGTGATCTGAGCAGAAATGGAGTAACCAAGGCTTTGCTCCCAAAAAATGAAATGTAGATGGTGCAAAACCCTAACTTGCGCCATCTTTCTGCAGGATAGAAAGTGGAACTTGAAATTCCCATAGGAGGAGGATCTGGGTATGTATATTTACTTGGGATTCTTTTGCCCCGCCCCCCCCCGAAGGGATTCTTCACATGTAGAAAAGAAAAGGGTTTGGGGAAGAGAAGCGGTCCTCAGAGATGCAGTATAGAGAAGCACTGGACCCCAACCTGTTCCTATACGCTTCTCCCTTTAAGAAAGCCTATGATCTAATCTCTGTGTCTGTCTGTCTTCTTGTCCTCCATTCAATCCTCTGGCAATCAGCCTTCTACTTCCAGTGAAAATGATGAGCCCTATCCTACCTCCCTTTCTTCCACCTCTGTGGGAAGCAGATTTCTGAAGGCTTCTTTGGTGGAACAGAAGGAGCGTGATATTCTTAGCCTAGTGGGATGTGTAGTGGTAAGAAGACTGGATTTAGGGTGACAGGATTTAAGTTCATATCTTGGCTTTGCCTTTACAATCTATTTGGCCCTAGACAAATTGTTCTCCCCCTTTAGTTTACTCTTAAGACCCTTATCTTTCAAACAAGAAGGGGGGTCACTAACCTGTGAGGTCCCTTATGGATCTACATAGATGATAACCTCCTATTACACTTCAAAATCCCCTTCTAGTTCCCAGTTTGATGCCCAAAGCCACCACATGAAGAATCGGCCTTAAACTCAATTGAATTTGTTTTGATTTTTACTCTGTTGTTTTCATGTTACCTTTATGCTATCTGAGGTGGTGCAGTGAGTAAAGAGTTGGGCCTGGAGCCAGGAAGACTCCTCTCCCTGAGTTCAAATCTGACAAGAGAATTTTCCTGGCCATACGACCCTGGACAAATCTTTGAGTCCTGCTTGCCTCAGTTTTCTCATCTGTAAAATGAGCTGACGAAGGAAATAGCAAACCACTTCAGTATCTTTGTGAAGGAAACCCCAGATGGGGACATGAAAAGTTGGACATGACAGAAACGACTGAAAGGCAACGAATCATTACGATTAAATCCAGTTATGGTGTCAAAATTGCCAAACTTGGGTCTTGATCAGAGAAAAAGTACAATAGCCTGGTGTGTGTATTCACATCCATACCTACAGATACATGTATGTGTGCGGATGTATATAAGTGTGCATACACATATGTGTATATGTATTGAAATACATATGTGTATGTGGGGATGTATGGGTGTATCACAGAACCCTGAAGAATGGGAGACGTGTGATCACAGGGATGCTGGCAGAAGGAGCAGGCACTTAGCACTGAAGTTGTTTTGTTTGTTTATGTATTGTGATTTTAACTTACTCAGGTGCTAAACTAAAAACACCCAAGAAAGGAGCTGAAAAGGAAAAGCAGCACATTCGAAATGCTCTCTGGGGTATCACAAGCCATTCATGAAGCAGGAGAGTCTTGAGACAGATAGGAAGTGCATCATCCCACGGCCCCTCTGGGGGTCATTTGGCTTCTTAGCATGTTCCCAGATCCAGCCCCAGGCACAAGACTTCCTTGGATTGAGTCTGTAGACTCCAAAGCCTCAGGTGGTGTGAGTCAAAGAGACTGTGTCTGAGTCTCCTTCATTTTTCTTCAGGAAATGTCAGGTGATGTAGAGGGCCTGCTTGGCCAGCCAAACTTCCTCTCTCCGGCCTTTGTCACTTCATGGGCCAAACACAGTTTGTTCCAAAATGAGTTTTTGTTTGTTTGTGATGGACTGACATGACCTTTATGCAGTGACTTAATCGTCGGGCAGTGCTCCTAGTCAGTAAGGGTTGGCTCCTTCGGTCCATTTCAATATGGCGCAACAAGAGAGAATGCATTCTGCTATCCTGAAGAGAACTGAAGGGCGCTCCAAACTCCGTGTCTTTCCTTTCATGTTTGGTTCTCTGCTCCATAGGTCATGTTTCTTGCTGTAAAGAGTAGCTGAAATGAAAGGAGCTGGTGAGGCTTAGCTCACAGATGTGGCCACCACCCAATGAAAGGCCAAACAAGCATGGAGCTTTACAGAAGCAGACAGAGCTAGTGAGTCGGCACTCAGCCGGGTCACTTCACGACAGGGCTTTACAGCTTTCAAAGCATTTCATGGCAACAAGAGAGGGTGGATGATACAAGCACCAGCCTGTTTTAAAAGTGTAGAAACCAAGGCTCCAAGTTCAGAAACTGGCTTCAAGTCCCAGCCAGTCATTGGAATAATGAAGACTCAAACCTGGGTCATTGACTTGCTGGAGAAAGAAGGATCAAGCAGAAAGAAGGCAGGGATTAGGCTCTCCCACACTTACTAGATTTATGACCATAAGCAATTCACTTAAGCTCTGACTTAGTGTCATTATCTGTATACTTGACTGTGTCTGTGAGGTACGATGTGGGCACCCCTTTAAAATCAATTCATTAATCAATCAACAGCCATTGATCGAATACTTTCTATATGTCAAGATCTCTACTAACCTTTGGGAATGTGAAGACAGCAAGGAAATTACAGTTTTGTCAAGAGAGATAGAAAGTGTACAAAAGAGAAAATAAACTGCAGCTCATCCATGCCTTCTACTCTCTAGGACTCTTGCCCACCCTTGACTCACACATCCTCCGATGGGGGTCACGCCCCATCAACAGGCTGTACATTTGCTTCAGCTCTTTGAGATGGTGCGGACACCACGCAGTGCCCAGGCTGCCCATTCTCTTGTTTTTCAGTGTGGTTGGATCATCTTACAGTGGGGAAATGAAAACTCCCCTGGGGAGGCTACTATGGTAGACCTTAAAGCATTAAAGAAATGTGACTTGACATTATCCCTGCATAATGAATGAGCAGTCCACATGCACAAGGACAAGTCGAGGCCATGGGGAAGTAAATAAAAAGGGACCAGATGCGATGGGCCCTAATTTAGAAGGATTCGGATTGTACAGAGGAGGACACGCAGGCTGCAAGTAAGGGATATTTCCCACAATCGCAAGACGAGTGACTGCTGCGTGATCTCAACTGAGGTCTCAGAACACTTAAACATTGACTCATTGTCTCCAAGAATGGTGCTTTATCGACTGCAGAGTTATTGAGAAATCCATCTTTGGGGTGTTTTACACATGGCGGGGTGAGCAAAGCCCTCCTCCACATCATTCAGTGTAGATCTTCAAGGAGGCAGGCGTGCAAATGCTTAACTGGAGAAGGGTGTGTTGGGGAGTGGGAGAGGAAAGAGAAAGCGTACCGAGGATGCAAAATAGAGAAAGATGGACACCCATCAATTCAGAAGGAATGGAGGTTTCCATTCAAGGCCTGTCACCTTTTGGTTGGAAAGCCTAAGGTGAATGACCTCTCTTCTGGGAGTTTCGTTGCCTTCATTTGCTTAAATAAGCTTTTTACTTATGAATATTATTTTTATATCACTGTACTTTCCCCTTCTTTTCTTCCCCTCCCCTCTCACAGATGCACTCCATTAAACCAACATTATTTTTAAATATACAAATATAAGAAAGAAGGAAACATTAGCCTAACTGATCAATATATGGCTAGTGTGGTGTTGTTAGATGATCAGTGACAAGCTCTGTAATCCTTAATAGCCCCAGTTTCCTCATCTGTAAAATGGGAGTGATGATATCATCTACAGTACTTACCTCTCAGATTTGCTGTGGAGGGAAGATGAGTTAAAGTCTACTAGAAAAACAACAACTTTAAAAGTTAAAGGGGGAGGAGCATAGACTGCTGTCTTCTGAGTAAGAAGACTTGATTTCTAATACATACTGACTTTGTGACTTTGGACAAGTCATTTCACCTCTCAATCCTTTGGGTAATTCTAAGAGACTACAAATTTTGGAGGTGACCAGCCTTCACTGGGAGAGGGGATTTCTTCCTCTGGGAATTCTAGATCTCAATATCAGTAAAATCATCCCTAGAGGAATATAAATTCATATTAAATTGGCCAGAAGAGGCATGGTAATCATAGCTTCACTACCTCCTCCACAAGGCAGCTGTGAAGGAACAATGTGGTCCAGTGTCAAAGGCCCCAGATTCCGAGTCAGAGGATGCAGCTTCAAATCCTGCTCCTGCTACTCCCTAAGTGTGTCCGTGATGCTGTGAAGTCCTCCTCACTCAGCTGATGTAGAAAAGGAAGACGAGAGCCTTTCTGGTGCATTCATTCCGTTTCTACGGCTTGCATAAGCTTTGAAGTGCCTTCGGACTGCCAGATCTTCTTATTGGAAAGGCCAGAGGAAGATCTGCCGGCTATTTCCTGGGACAGAGAAAATGGACCAGCGGCCTCCGCCTCCGAAAATGAGTTCTTGGACTCCATCTATTATTGATTCTGACCTTGAGATGGACTCTCTACCCTGCTGCAAATGAGATACTCGGGTCAAGGGGGAGGAATGACCCCCGCAGCAGGGGCCAGACTTCCAGCAATAAATGATCATCAGGCCTCAATTAGCCCAATATTTCACCTGGGACAAGGCAGAGAACGAAGTAGTTCGTCTGCCGTGATGACTTTTAGGATCATTCTCGGTTCCGGCCACATTTTCCCCTAATGACCGTGCTAATCTGGGCTTGATTAGCGTGACTAGGAAAATAATTATCATTTATATGCAATTTTCAATCTTAAAAGCCTTTGTTAAAATGTTCTCCAGCTACAGGACATGCAGTATTGACTGGGATAATGACTCCATGGTGGGGGCTCCTTCCTGCCCCCCCCACCTCCCTGACTCTGTCCTGCCACAACCTGCGCTGCCTAACTAAGCCCACGGCCGGCCTGCGTTCTGAATGGGCCGTGGGCCGCTGAGCATTCCATGTTGTTGGGATTCGATTGGCATGTATTTAGAGTGTGACTAAGGCTCCTGGCTGAACTGTGTGGGCCCTCCGGCCACCCCGGGCATTTTTATCTCTCAAAACTGGCCATCCCAAGTTCTTCCCGAGTAGCAGAGTCTTTAGGGACGAGGAAGTTCGAAATCACTTGAGCCTCCGCTTCTCCCAGCAATTCTCTTACATGTTGCTGGGCCAAACCCTCTGATTGCCCTGATCGGCTTTCTTCCAGCTGGTTAGACAAAGTGACATATTTGCTCTCCCTGGGCTGAGCCGCACCACTACAGGCAACCCCACTGGAAGGGCTGAGAGTGGGGAGAAGAGAAGCGAGGGAGCGATTCACCCTCAGAAGGAGAGAAAGGGATGCCGCCTCGCTTTGGGCTCTGGCCTGTCTAAGCAGGAGACAGCCTGAAGGATGCCCAGATGTCCTCACATGAGACCCATCTGGGACGCCAAAGACCCTGTCCTTGGGAGACTCCCCTGAGAGGACTGGAGACGGCCGGCCGTGCACGGCCCAGGAAGATCTCTTGTAGAAAATGGGTGTGCTGAACCCTGACAAGAGAAGGCTGGGGGGGCCCCAAAGGTACCTTCCGGTACATGAAGGGATGTCAAGTGAAGGGGGGTTAGAGTGACTCCATGCGGCCCCGTACAGTAGAGCCAGCAAGGGCCAACACGGTCGTGACCTCAGGAAGAACGGGCCCTGGCGGAAGGAGCCCCGCCTCACTCTACGTCTTCAGGCAAGGCCAATCGATAACTGCCCAGGTGTGTCATGACGGGGATTTGTGGAGTTGGGCTGGAAGATGACCAGCAGGGTCTTTCCACATTGGGGAATCTTCACTCCCTGAAGCCCTGCTAGAGCTTCTCTGGCCCTTAGAACTGCATCCACGGCCAATTGCATTACCCCGCTAATTGGTCTCTCAGCTTCTATCGTCTCATTCCAATCTGATCCCGTGTGTGCCCTTCTTAATCACGTTTTCGTTTTTCCATTTACACCTAAAACAAGTTTGCAGGCTCGTTTTCTGACATTTTAATTTCCCCATTCTCTCTCCTCTCTCTCTCTGTCTCTCTCTGTTCTCTCTGTCTCTCTCTGTTCTCTCTGTCTCTCTCTCTCTGTCTCTCTCTCCTCTCTCTGTCTCTCTCTCTCTGTCTCTCTCTCCTCTGTCTCTCTCTCTGTCTCTCTGTCTCTCTCTGTCTCTGTCTCTCTCTCTGTCTCTGTCTCTGTCTCTCTCTCTCTCTCTCTCTCTCTCTCTCTCTTTCTCTCCCTCCCCCCTCTATCTCTCCCTCTCCCTCTCTCTCTCTCTCTCTCTCTCTCTCTCTCTCTCTCTCTCTCTCCCTCTCTCTCTCTCTCCTCTCTGTCTCTCTGTCTCTCACTCTCTGTGTCTCTCTCTGTTCTCTCTGTCTCTCCCTCTCTCTCTTTCTCTCTCTCCCTCTGTCTGTCTGTCTGTCTGTCTCTCTCCCCGCCCTTCCTGTCTGCCCCCTCCCCAGGGGGCTAAGCAATTTGCTTTTGATTATGCTCTTGCAAGCACATAAAACATATTTCCATTTTTATCCCATTTTATTCCAGTCTCTTCTTTTTAAACCCTTAACTCTGTCTTCAGATCAGTAATAAATATCCAATCCAAGGCAGGACTGGGAAGGGTGGGCAATTGCAGTTCAATGACTCGCCCAGGGTCATCCAGCTAGGAAGTGTCTGAAGTAAAATTGGAACCTAGGACCTCCAGGCCTGGTTCTCTATCCACTGAGCCACCCAGCTGCCCCTATTCCAATCCATTTTGATGCCTTGGTCCCTGATTTTGCTCCAGTGAAAGTCTGACTGTGTTGCCTTTCCCCCCTTAGTAAACATCAGTACTGCCCCATCACCTCTAAGATCAAATCTGAATTCGCCTTAACATTTAAGTTGACCGCCTAGCTCTGCCCTTCCTTCCCCATCTAACTCCAGAATAGCCACACACTTTCGACTAGCCAGACTCTCCTTCTTGATTTGGTTTGGGTTTGGGGCTGGCACACACCCGTCTCCAGCTCTGATCTCTCCCTGCCTTTGCACTACTCTTGTCCATGCCTGGGAAGCTCTTCCTTCTCACCTCCGTCTCTTGAAATGAAGGATTCCCTTCCAGAGCGACCTCCATGCCCACCTTCTGCAGGATGCTTTTTCTGGGAGTGAGTGCACCCCTCCAGAAAAGGGCCCCTTGTGGAAGATTTATTTTTGTTCTATCCACATTTATATGCCGAGACCTATAGGGCAGCCAGCCTCTGAGGGGTAGAGTGGTGTGTCTGGAGTCAGGAAGACTTCAGGTCAAATCTGGCCTTTAATTCTCTTTCGTTGTGTCAGCCTGGACTAGTCTTTTAACCTCTCTACTTCAGTTCTCTCCTATAAAGTGAGGACAATAATTGAACCTATTTCCTAGGGTTGTTGAGAGGATAAAAAAGAGTATATTTTATGATGTTTTCCACACTTTAAAGTGCTGCATAAATGCATTCAAGTGTACTCCCATTATTTCTCCTACTTAGAAGGCAAAGCCTTGAGGGCAAAGATGGTTTTCCTTTTCCCCCATGGTATTCTCAAGATAAATATATTGCCTAGCACACAGTAATATATACCTGTATATATACATATGTATGTATTCAATAACTAACTAATAATAATGCTTAATAAAGGCTGCTTGATTGTTTGAATGATTGAGCTCACCCTTTAGAGAAAGCATTAGCCCACATCCCCCACATTGTTGTCAAGTAATCGCCCCTGTTTAAATATCTCAAGGGTTACGGAACTCCCTACTTGCTTAAATGGAGCTGAATCCATTTAGAAAATAAATAAGACAAGTTGCTTTCAAAAGGTTCTCCGAGTTGAAAGACCATCATCTTAATATATTAGAGTTTTAACCCGTGCCCAAATGCCTTCTGCTGTGAGGACATTCAAACAGACAATAAGGCTCCAAGGGGAAATCCCTTTTTAGGCTGTTAGGATGGCTGTAAGCACAATGTTCCTTTCTCCTTGGATAAACTAGCAAAAAATATATGAGCGAGGCAAGGCAAGAAGGTTAGCTTGTCAGCTTAAAGAAAAGACTCTGGAATGTTTATACCCATTCCAACTCATTAAAATAAATAATAAAATTTTCTAGAAATCAAGGTACAAGGTAATGGAAATTCTGTCCAGGGCTAAAAACTCCCTTTACCCTTTGATGTTCAAAATAGTTGCATGATGTTTAAAGTCTCAGAGTTACAAATGTGGCTTTATAGCTACCTTTCTTCTGGAGCATGCTGGGTTAGAATGCCAACAGATGCCCTACTCTATTATAGGAAGATTTTCACAGCTGGGATAACTAAGCCCCAAGTGGGAGTAATGAATTGGCTCTTTTCCCCTCATCTGATCATAATTCTAGAACTGAAAGGAATCTGTGAGGTCACCAGTCCCAGAGGAGAGAGTCATGAAAACTGAGGGCTAAGCACCTGGCAGGTGAACACTCCATACCATTATCTATGCAACAAATTCTCCTAAGCCTGACAGAGGACATTGAGAGCAACAGGAGGTCAGAATAATCCTCATAATTATATTCTAGGGAAAAAGATTACTGCTGTTTAAAAGGTAAAGCCAATCTAAGACATCCCAGTTATTCATGCCAATGGATAACAAATTTCATGACTAAGCAAAGCATAAGGAGACAATTGTTGGGTGTCTGACAATTGGTTTTCCTTTTGTGTGTTGTTTAGACTACACAACTGCTCAGGTCCACTCTATTTCTCATATTCAACTACCGGTAGTGCAATAAAAAAGATAGAGTTTGGGTCTTGGATTTAGAGCCCTTTGTTTTTTATTTAAATTTTTTTTTATTTTAATAAATTTCCATATGAGTTTTCTAAAGTTATATGATGCAAATTGTCTCTCTCCCTTCTTCCCTGTCCCCCCCAGAAGTGACAAGAAATTCAGTTTGGTTATACATGCATTATCATACAAAACATGTTTCCATATCATTCATTTTTGTAAGTGAACAATCATAAAATCAAAATTCTAAAATATATACCCAAATAAACAAGTGAAAAATCATTTGCTTCCATCTGCATTTCTATTCCAACAATTTTTTCTCTGGAGGTAGATAACATTTTTTTTCATAAGTCCCTGAGAATTGATCTGGATCATTGTATTGCTGTTAGTAGCAAAGTCTATCACACTGGATAGTTCCCCAGTATTGTTACTGTGTACAATGTTTTCCCAGTTCTGTTTATTTCACTCTGCATCAGTTCATGTATGTATTTCTAATTCTTTCTGAAAGAAACAATCAAATGCAAAAAATAACAGAAGTAATGAATGCCACTTTTCAGATCATAATGCAATAAAATTATAATAAGGGTTTATGGCAAATTAAATAATAAGCCAAATTAAAAATGAATTGGAAATCAAATCATCTAGTTCTTTAGAATGGGTGGGTCAAAGAACAAACTATAAAACCCATTGCAGATTTCATTGAAAAGAATGACAATGAGGAGACAACATATCAAAATTTATAGGATATAGCCAAAGCAGTACAGAGAGGAAAATTTATATCCCTGAATGTTTTTATCAATAAAATGGAGAAAAAACAGATCAATAAATTGGGCATGCAAAAAAAAAATAAAACAAAAATAAACAAAGCACAGATTAAAAATCCCCAAATAAAGAATAAATTGGAAATCCCAAAAATCAAAGGATAAAATTATAAAATTATGCCCTTTCGGCATAATTCCAAATTGCCATCCAGAATGATTGGATCAGTTCACAACTCCACCAGTAATTCATTAGTGTCCCAATTTTGTCACATCCCTTCCAATATTTATCATTTTCCTTTACCACCATATTGGCCAATCTTATAGGCATAGAGTGGTATCTCTGAGTTGTTTTAATTTGCATTTACTCCTAATCTATTCCACTGGTCTTCCATTCATAAACAACGCCAGATTGTTGTGATGATTACTGCTTTTTCAGTTTAAGATCTTCTACCACTAGGTCATCATCCTTCACTTTTTTCCCATGAATTATCTTGATATTCTTAAGCTTTTGTACTTTCAGATGAATTTTGTTATTTTTTTCTAGTATAGAAAAGTTTCTTGGTACTTTGATAGGCAGGACACTGAATAAATAAAATGATTGGGGTAGGATTGTAATTTTTATTACACTAGCTCACCCTACCTATGAGAAATAAATGTTTTTCAAGTTATTTGAGTATAACTTCATTTGTGTGAAATGTGTTTTGTGTGTATGTGTGTGTGTGTGTTCATATAATTCCTGCATTTATATTAGAAAATAGATTCCCAGGTATTTTATATTATCTAAAGTAGTTTTAAATGGAGTTTCTCTTCATAGCTCTTCTCTTCAAGTTCTTGTTGCTATTTTTTGTTGGAAATATATAGACATGTTTATGATTTATATGGGTTTATTTTGTATCCTGCAATTTTGCTAATGTTATTAATGATTTCAACTATTTTTAGTTTATTTTCTAGGATTCTCTAAATATACCATCAAATCATCTGCAAAGAGTGATAGATCAGTTTCCTCATTACTGACTTTAATTCATTCAATTTATTTTTCTTTTCTCATTGCAGCATTTCTAGTACAATGTTAAATAATAGTTGTGATAATGGGAATCCATGCTTCACTCCTGATTTTATTTGGAAGGCTTCGAACATCCACATTGCAGATGATACTTGCTACTGGTTTTAATTTAGTTATCATTTTAAGAAAAAGCCCTTTTATTTCTATGCTTTCTGATGTTTTCAGTAGGAATGAGTGTTGTATTTTGTCAGCCTTTTTCTTCCTTTATTGAGATAACCATGTGATTTTTATTAAATTGATTATTGATATAGTCAATCATGCTGATAGTTTTATGAATATTAAACCAACTTACATTCCTGGTATAAATTCTACCTGGGCTATTCCTCAAAATAATAAAGAGTATATGTTTAAAACCATCAGCAAACATCATCTGCAATGGTGAGAAGTTAGATGCCTTCCCAATAAGATCAGGAGTGAAGCAAGGATGGCTGTTATCATCACTATTATTTAACATTGTACTAGAAGTGGGAGTAGTAGCAATTAGAGAAGAAAAGGAATTGAAAGGATTAAAAGTAGGCCATGAGGAGACTAAACTATCACTCTTTGCAGATAATGTGATAGTATACTTAAAGAACCCCAGAAAATTAGCTAAAAGGCTAGTGGAAATAATTAACAACTTTAGTAAGGTTGCAGGGTACAAAATAAACCCACATAAATCATTAGCATTTCTATATATTTCTAACAAAACTCAGCAGCAGAAGTTAGAAAGAGAAATTCCATTGAAAAAAATCACTCTAGACAATATAAAATATTTAGGAATCTATCTGCCAAGCAAACACAGGAATTATATGAGTACAACTACAAAACACTTTTCACACAACTAAAATTAGATCCATACAATCGGGAAAACATTAATTACTCCTGGGTAGGATGAGCTAATATAAGAGAAATGACAATCCTACCCAAATTAATCTACTTATTCAGTGCCATACATATGTATTATAGAGGGAAGTTAAGTCTTTAAGTATATGAGAGGGTAAAAGGGTGGAGACCCCCCTTCTCAAAGTGGGGTACAGGGGAGACAGCTGATGTTTAGGGTTGACTCAAACAGAGGAGAGGAGCTTTGAATATTTTTCCCCTTCTGCCTTCCCTCCTTAGCTAAAGCTGCTCTCCCCAATCTTCTCTTGTCCCTCTTTCCCCCCTCCTCTAATCAAGACCAAAGGGTCTCCCCTTGATCTGTTCACTCACACTCAGCTTGGGGAACAGTTAACTTTTAATGTCAACTCAATCAGGTAATACAAAAGGAAATAATGGACAGGGAAGAATGGGAAAAATAAAGTGGGGAAAGGGGGTCCCTGTCTCTATGTAAGACCTCTTCTCCTCCCTCCTTGAGTTGGGGGGGGGAGAACTCAGGCCTTGGGAGCCTGAGTCCCCAAAAGAAAGTCAGGTTGACTCACCACTGGGCAACAGGAACTGAGGTAAACTCTGCTCAGGTTTCTCTTCAGAAAGTCCCTTTAATTGGGAAGTGTTGGTAGGAAGGATTTCCAATCAGCAGCAGGAAACGTGGGTAACCCTCAGGAGAAAGTCTTTTTCCTACCTTCTGTCTTCAGCTTCTCAAGACAGAAAACCACCAACTTCTCTCCCAGCCAGAGTCTACTCCTCCTCTCCAGATTCCAAACTCTTTGGGCCCCTCCCCCATCAAGGTGATCAATTTTACATACTCTTCAGCCTTTCGCTTTTTCTCTAGTGCCATAGCAAAGTTCATCTGGAAGAAGAAAAGGTCAAGTATATCAAGGGAAACAGTGAACAAAATGTGAAGGGTGGGGCCTAGCAGTGCCAGATCTTAAACTATATTCTATAAAGCAGTGGTCATCGAAACAGTATTGTACTGGCGAAGAGACAAGAGGGTAGATCAATGGAATAAGCTAGGGGTAAATGACCTCAGCAAGATAGTGTCTGATATACCCAAAGACGCAAGCTTATGGGACAAGAATTCACTATTTGACAAAAACTGCTGGGAAAATTGGAAAACAGTGTGGAGAAAATTAGGTTTAGATCAACATCTTACCCCCTATACCAAGATAAATTCAAAATGGGTAAATGACTTAAATATAAGGAGTAAAATAATAAATAAATTAGGTGAACATAGATTATTATACCTGTCAGATCTGTGAGAAAGGAATTTAAGACCAAGCAAGAGAAAGAACATTGCAAAATGTAAAATTAATTACTTTTATTATATCAAAATAAAAAAGTTTTTTTATAAAAACAAAACCAATGCAACCAAAATAAAAAGGAAAGCAACAAACTGGAAGAACATTTCTATAAAAAAACTTTCTGACAATGGTTTAATTTCCCAAATATATAAGGAACTAAGTCAAATCTACAAAAAATCAAGCCATTCCCCAATCAACAAATGCTCAAGTGACATGAATAAACAGTTTTCACAGAATGAAATCAAAATATCAATCTGCACATGAAAAGTTGTTCTAAATACCTCCTGCTTAGACAAATGCAAATTAAAATAATTCTGAGGTACCTACCATTTCACATCTAGCAGACTGGCCAATATGACAGCAAAGGAAAGTAATACATGTTGGAGGGGATGTGGCACAACTGGGACACTGATACACTGCTGGTGGAGTTGTGAATTGGTCCAACCATTCTGGAAGGCAATTTGGAACTATGCACAAAAGACATTAAAAGATTACATGCCCTTTGATCCAGCCGGATCACTGCTGGGTCTGTACCCCAAAGAGATAATAAAGAAAAATACCTGCATAAAAATATTCATTGCTGCACTTTTTGTGGTGGCAAAAAGATTGAAAATTAAGAAGAGTGTCCCTCAATTGGGGAATGACTCATTAATTGTGGTATATATTGCTGATGGAATATTATTGTGCTGAAAGGAATAAAGAACTGGAGGAATTCCATGTGAACTGGAAAGACCTCCAGGAACTGATGCAGAACAAAAGGAGCAGAACCAGAAGAATGTTGTACACAGAGACTGATACATTGTAGCACAATCAAATGTAATTGACTTTGCCACTAGCCGCAATGCAATGACCCAGGACAATCCTGAGGCACTTATGAGAAAGAATATATCCACATACAGAGAAAGAACTGTGGGAGCAGAAACGCAGAAGAAAAACATAGGATTAATCATATGGTTTGAAGGGGTGTGATGGTGATTTTGGCATTAATAGATCACTCTACTGCAAATGCAAATAACATGGAAATAGATTTTGAACAATGATACATATATAACCCAAGGGAATTATTTGTTGGCTTTGGGAGGGGGAAGTAGAAAGCTGGGGGTGGAGGGGAATCATAATTCATGTAAACATGGAAAAATATTCTAAATAAAATCTAAAATAAATAAATAAACAAATAAATAAATTTCATCTGGTCATAGTGAATAATCTTTGTGATATATTGTTCTAGTCTCTTTGTATTTTATTTTAGATTTTTGCATCAATGTTCAATTGGGATTTGGCCTGTAATTTTCTTTCTCTGCTTTTGGTCTTCCTGACTTAGGTATCAGCACCATATTTGTGTGCCAAAAAGACTTTGTAGGACTCCTTTGCTTATTTTGACAAATACTTTGTAGAGTACTAGAATTAATTGCTCTTTAAATGTTTGATAGATTTCACTTGTGAATCCATCTGGCCCTAGGGATTTTTTTCTTAGGGAGTTCATTGATCATTTGTTTAATTTATTTTTCTGTGGTGGTGTTATTTAAGTATTCTATTCCCTCTTTTGTTTGTTTAGGAAATTTATATTTTGTAAATATTCATCCATTTCACCTACATTATCAGATTTATTGCCATATATTTGGGCAAAATAGTTCCTAATATTTGTTTTAATTTCCTCTTAATTAGAGGTGAAATCACCCCTTTCATTGATATTGGCAATTTGATTCTCTTATTTCCTTTTTTAAATCAAATTAACCAATGTTTTATGTATTTTACTAGTTGTTGTTTATAATAGAGCCAACTCCTAGTCTTATTTATTAACTCAATAAACTTATTTTAAAATTTATAAAATTCTCCTTTGATTTTTGGGATTTCTAATTTAGTTTTTACATGGGGATTTTTAATTTGCAGTTTCCTGCCCACTTTATTGATGTGCTTTTCCTCCATTTTATCAATAAAAACAGTCAAGGATAAAAATTTTCTGCTGAGTACTGCTTTGACTGTATCCCTTAAATTTTGATATGTTATCTCCTCATTGTCATTCTTTTCAATGAAATCTGCAATGATTTCTATGATTTGTTCTTTGATCCACCAGTTCTGAAGAATTATATCATGTGGTTTCCAATTTATTTTTAATTTGCCTTTCCATAATCCCTTATTATAATTTTATTGCCTTATGATCTGAAAAATTTCATTTATTATTTCTGCTTTTTTTTGCATTTGGTTCTGAGGTTTTTATTCCCTAGTCAATTTTTGTATATGTACCATGTGTTGCTGAAAAGATGATATATACCTTTTGACCCTTATTTAATTTTCTCTAGATAGGTATTAATTTATTTTTTCTAAGATTTAATTCACTTCTTTTTCTTTTTTCTTATTTCTTTTTTAGATTTACCAAGTTCACTTAGGAAAAGGTTGAGGTCCCCCATTAGTATAGTTTTACTATCTATTTCCTCCTTAAACTCCTTAAATTTCTCCTTTAAAAATCTGAATGCTATACCATTTAGTACATATATGTTAAGTGCTGATATTACTTCATTGTCTATACTATCTTTAATCAAGGTGTAATTATCTTTGTTATTTCTTTTAATCAGATCTATTTTTGCATTAGCTTTATCTGAGATCATGATTGCTACGCCTGATATTTTTTTTTATCTCAGTTGAAATCCAATAGATTCTTCTCCAGCCACTTATCTTTACTCTATGTTTGTCTACCTACCTCTACTGTGTTTCTTGTAAATAACACATAGTAGAATTCTGATTTTAAATTCACTCTGCTATCTGCTTCTATTTTAGGGGTGAGTTCATTCCATTTACATTCACAATTATGATTATCATCTATGTATTCCTCTCCATCTTGTTTTCTTCTTTTAATCATGCCCTTTCTCCCTTTACACTGTTTGCTTTTAATTATCCCCTCAATTTCTCCCTCCCTTATATTACTCCTCTCTCACCACCACCTTTCATATTCCCTTTCTACTTCCCTATAGTGTAAAATAGTATTCTGTCCCAATAAATCTGGCTATTCTTCCCTCTCTGAGCCAATTCCAATGAGAGTAAGGTTTATGTATTATCTGTCACCATTCCCTTTCTCTCTAGTGGCTTACCACCCCCATGCCTCTTTATGTGATATAATTTACCCCCATTTTAATTCTTTCTTCCCATTTCTCTTAATGTGATTCTCTTTTTCTTCCCTTGATTTTTTTGCATGTTATCCTAAATAGCTTACTACTACACCCTATATCTATATATACTTCTTGATAATGATACAATTTTTAAGAGTTACAAGTGTTTTTCCATATAGGAAAATAAACAATTCAACCTTAGTGAGACACTTAATTTTGTTTTCTCTTTCTTACTTATCTTTTTATGTTCTTTTGAATTTTGTATTTAGACATCAAATTAAAGTTTGGTCTTTTCTTCAGGAATGCTTAGAAATTTTCTATTTTATTAAATGACCATATTTTCTCTTGAAAGAAAATATAGATCCCTAAGTTTTTATTACAAAAGCTATATGATACTTAGAGAAGCTAAATGTCACTGGATAGAATGTTGGCTCTAGATTTAGGAAGACCTGAGTTCAAATATGGCCTCAGGTACTCGCTAGCTACCTGACCCTAGAAAATTCACTTACCCCTGTTTACCTCAGTTTCTTCATCTATACAATAAGCTGGTGAAGGAAATGACAAATCACTCCAGGATCTTTGCCAAGAAAACCCTAACTGGGGTCATGAAGAAACTGACTGAAAGAGACTGAAGAAACATAGAATAGAGGCTTTGCAAGTGGAGAGAAAGGGCTGAATGTCACATAGAATCAACAAGGCTTAACAACAGGTTACCTGGTGGATTGGGCTTTAAACTTAGAGTCAGGAAGACCTGAACTGAAATCTGGCCTCAGACACTTAATAACTGTGTGACCCTGTGCAAGTCATGTAACCTTGTTTGCCTCAGTTTCCTCACCTGTAGAATGACCTGGAGAAGGAAATGGAAAATCATTCCAGGATCTCTACCAATAAAACCCCAAAATGGGTCAAGAAAAGTGAGACACAACTGAAAGTACTGAACAGCAAAGATGATGCTTACACGGGATCCTACTGCACAGTTTGAGGTATGGCCTCTACTTCTTGGCAGTGGATTTGAACAGTCATAGTGGAACACTCCTGCATTCAAATGAATATACCAATAGTCTTTTAATAAGATGAATCAGGGAGCTGTTTGCATCTCAACAAAACATTGAAAGATTCCAGGAATTGTTGTTAAGCAGCAAATTTGATTGCATTATCAAATAATCTTTTGAAGAAAACTGAATTTGTTAACATTTAAAAGAATTTCCATAAGAAATATTTCCATAAATATGGCAACAGAGATTCAGAAAATCTAGGCTCTGCAGATCTTCTTTCATCTCTGTGCCTCAGTTCCCTTATCTGTAAAATAGAGATATTATTTAGTTTACTTATCTGAAAGGCACCAGGTGAGGAAAGTACTTTGTAATTATTAAAGCCTTAAATAAAGGAGAGCTTTTATTATTCAAAGGATGGGCAGAAATCCTCGACTTGCCAAACCTCAGAGTGTAAGGGACCCAAGATATCAGGTAATGTGGCATCTCCCTAACAATGACCCTTATGCTAAATATGCTGAGAAGACTTGTCACTAGCAGATAATGCTAAGTCCCATCTTTTTGGCTATGCTTGCCTCATAACCTCCTTATGAGTTAAGTGCCCCAGAATGAGAACTGAATTTGGAAAAGGTCTTCACTAAAGCCTCTTCTTTGCTGTTGCCTGCCTGTGTGATTGTGAGCAAGTCAGTTCACAGCACTAGCTCTCAGCAACATTTTCTGCAAGTACAGTTTGGAGAAGCTGACTTCTAAGGTCTCTTCGGGCTCTGCATATAATCGTTCTTTTTATAGAAAGATCCTGAGGTCCTAAGAGGTTATGTAGCTCACCCTTGCTATCTATGACCAGCCTAGGATGCCTTCCTCCAATAGCTCTTGGCAGCTCTAAGAAAATGGATTGAATTAAGGAGATTAGGACAGCCAGTAGGTCATTGCGAGAATCTTGTGAACCACACTGACTCCATCTTGTGACTCAATTCTGGAGCTAGCTCAGTTCCTTTTTTATTCAATTATGGACTTGGTCCAAATTATGTCTCAAAAAAAACCAAACAGTTATTCAATGGCGTGGCCTGGGAGACAACCCTAATGCATTACTGGAATCTATCCCTGCATAGTTGAGATGCTGGATCACCTGGACCTGCTATGGAGAGTCTCAACCAAAGACCTAGGAATGATGACCAGAAACGTAGTCAGATCCTAGGATTGACGTGCAGAGTTTTTCCATATTTGAGCAACTCATATGCCTCATCTGCAAATAGGCCCCCTACAGATCACCCAGTTATCCTTTCCATGCTCCTTGGACTGCTTATCGATACTTGGGGAGGAGCGGGACACCACATTGTACCCATTTACTCTCCCTCTCTCTGGTTAGAAAGGTCCTGATCTTTGATCCAGCGAGAAAGTTGATTAGCTAATATAGTATTTCCTTTTAATGACTTGACCTTATTTCATTGTTTTTAAGGCATAAAAGTCTCCTTCCCCTGTATTTGGACTTTGGTCAGCCCCAAACATAGGAAGGAACTTGGTCCTGATTTACGGGGCAATTGGCAGGCATTGCTTAAGAGATCGATGCTCTCAGAGCAAACCTTTGTTCCCTCAGTCACTCCATCTTGTCACGCTACCCAGAATCCATCTACAGAAGCCAGAGTGCAGAACCAAGCAGACTGGGCTGGGACTCCTCCTTCCAGTGACCCCAGCCAGGGTCCCAGTCTACATCTTGCCAGGATCTTCACACTGAGCAGTCACAGCCTGAGACCCTTGAAGCCAAATATGTGTGAAATAGGCTCCCCCGGGGAGAGTCCTCAAATAATGCTCCTTCTGGTAAGGGGGAGGACCCAGATACCTTACCAAATTCTCCTGGGACCTAAGTGTGCCTTCAGCTTATCATCTCTCTGGGCACTGTGCACTCCAGACCCCTCCTCTCATTCACTGGCATATGTCCTGCCTCTGAAAACCAAGGACCAATAGGACTTGTTGCTGTCTCTTCTAATTGGAACAAAAATGTCTTTGAAATCAGGAAATATCTTGATTTTCTATTTACTTTTCTAGTCCTTAGCACAATGCTCAGAACATGGGAAGTGCTTAACCAATGTATTTCCATTCCATTCCATTCTACACAGCTGATAAAACCCATCTACAATTTTCCATTAAATTTTGCTGTCCTTAATGGTATGTATTTTGGAGCTGGAAAACATCATCCAAGGTGAAAAAGCCTTGAAATTGAGTTGACACGAGGAGAATTTTATATTTCCAAAAGTAATAACCTCTCTTAACTATTCAAAGAAACGAAGAATTCATTTGGCTAAGAACTGCCAGCTTTGGCTTGTCTTGATGCTTCCCATTTCAAAGCCACCCTTTCCCAGGTCTTTCCCATTGGGATTCAATAAAAAAAAACCCAGCCGATGAGCAGAAAGACTCCCATCGCTTTTTTTCTTGTTTGTTTTAGTAGGATTTTTGCTGAAATCACATTCCCATCTTGTCCCAAATGCCCAGGGGTTCAATGGCTTGAAAACTTGCACAATTGGGAAGGATATGTTATTTTTTCCTTGGCAGAGAAATGGTAGGATCTGATGACCTCCAAAGATGTCTGAACAAAGCAGACACAGAGACCTTTTACCCTTACAGTGTTCAGTAGAGGGGGGAAACACACTGTAATTAAGTCAGATGTACATACGGACAAAATATCAGAACCCCGGAAGCAGAGACGCTTAGCACCAGGAGATGACCCAGGCCCTCCCTTTCTTTGACAAAGAAGAGAAAGCAGAATTTGCTAGAGTAGATGAATCACCCAACACGTGCATTGAGTAGGGGACACAAGAGATGACAGCGTGGTGATGTGCGGGATTGATGACGAGCTAAGAATATCAGCCAGCCTCCTCCAAGGGAGGGCGTCTCTGAGGGAAGGGAAAGGGGAGGCAAAAAGCATTTATCTAGGATAAAGTCTTGGGCCTGCAGTCAGGAAGTTGTGAGCTGAAATCTGATCTCAGCCAATTACTCCGTACGTGACTGGCCAAGTCATGTGTGTCTCCATTTGCTCGATTGTAAACTAAGAATCATGGCGCCCACTTTGAAAGGTTGTTGTGAAGATCGAATGAGATGCTACTCAGAATAGTGCTCAGCACAGCACCCAGCACCCAGGAGATGCCACATAAAAGGGGGCTCTCGGGATGCTGCTATCTCCCTTCTTGTCACTCGGCTCTTTCTGTGTGGTCTCCCCTGTTGGGATCCGAGCTTCTCAAGGGCAGGCAGGGGCGTCTCTTCTCGTTCTTGGAGTCCCCGTCCCTGGCTCAGGGTGAACGCTTCATGAATGTTCATTGGCTCATTGACTGACTTTAAACCACAAGACCAGCTCCCACACTGATCAGTTTGAGGAGATCTCGTTGTGGAAAGGGGGCCCACATTCTCCACCACCAGCTGCAACATTTAATGACCATGAGGTGCAGGTAGGCTCACGGCACACTAAGGTCTCCTGTGCCCATCTCCCAGCAACCATCACTGCTTCCAGCTCAGTCATTACAGCCATCAACCAGGGAAGCAACTCCTGTGGAGAAGGAGACGGCCGTGCCTATCTAATGCCAACCAACTGCCACGTACGAGGCAGTTAAGTCAAACTGGCCCAGAAGGGCACCCTAGGAGACTAGAGGTAACCAAATATGCCATGCAAGTAGGATCAGTACCTCCCCCACTTGGCCGCCATCTTCCCTCGACCTTGAACTCAGACACTGTGGGAAGAGCGATGCTTCCAGCTCCATGCCCTCAGCCATCATCTTGGGAAGCAACCCATTCCATCCCCGTTTCGTCCGGAAATGAGGATTCTCAAAGCAGTCACAGACACTGGCTTTCTTCACTGCCATAGTATCATGGCTGCTCTTACTTCTTAACAAGTTGATACAGAAAATCCCAGATCTTTTTTTCTTCGGGTGAATGGAACTCTTCTATTTCTACTTTATGTTTTGCTCATGAGGCTGATTTTTTGAACCCAAGGGCAAGACTTTAGATTTAATCCCTATTCAATTTCATCTTAGAAGATTCAGCACAAAAGATAGTGAAATATAAGAATCTATTACTAGAAGGGGCAACGATGTTTTACTTATTGCCCAAATGGTCACAGGGAAGCACTGCAAAAAGGCAGGGCTACACCTTAAAAATGCATTAATACAATATTGATAGAACATTATTCTAGCAAACTAACATGATAGAGGCAGAGGACTCGGATTCAAATCCTGACTATGAGTCTTCCTAATTATGTGACCTTTATAAGTCACTGAACCTCTTTGGGGATGTTTGCTCACATGTAAAATAAGGAAGTTTATCCTTTAATCTTAATGAGGACTTGGACCTCACTGTCCCACACTGGAAATATATACTCATCGAAATATAGAGTCCTAGGCTTCTAGCATCTTCTTTGAACATCCTCCTCATCTATTTCTGCTTATATTTCTCTGTCTCTGTCACTGGTTCTGTCTCAGTCTGTCTCTGCATAGATCTGATTTTCCATCTGTTTGTCTCGGCCTCTCTCTTCTTCTGATTCTTAGTCTCTGCCTTGTTGCCCTTTTCTGTCTTCATCTCTGTCTCTGTGTTTGTCTTTCTCTGTCTGTCTCTGCCTGCTGCAGCCTCTGTCTCTTTGTCTCTCACTCACCATAGCATTGTCCAATGAGTTAGCTGCAGCATACTTCAGGGCTCCTAGTGCCTTTGGTGTCCAGGTGGTATTTACAGTTTGACAGCCACCATCTGACACCAGCTCCTAAAGAACAAATGTGCTCCCAAGATGTCTGGGTTACTTGTGTGTGTGTGTGTGTGTGTGTGTGTGTGTGTGTGTGTGTGTGTTTGTCCCTACATGCCCTCATTGGAGCTTTTCACAGAAAAATTCTATTCTTCCTTCCTTCCTTCTTCCTTCCTTCCTTCCTTCCTTCCTTCCTTCTTTCTTTCTTTCTTTCTTTCTTTCTCTTTCTTTCTTTCTTTTCTTTCTTTCTTCTTTCTTTCTTTCTTTCTTTCTTTCTTTCTTTCTTTCTTTCTTTCTTTCTTTCTTTCTTTCTTTCTTTCTTTCTTTCTCTTTCTTCTTCCTTCCTTCCTTCCTTCCTTCCTTCCTTCCTTCCTTCCTTCCTTCTTTCTTCTCTTTTAATTTTAACTCTTTTCCCATGTTTACATGATTCATGTCATCTTCCTCCCCTCTTTACTCCCCCCTCCCAAATCCAACAAGCTATTCCACTGGGTCATACAAATGTTATCACTTGGTACTTATTTCCATATTATTCATTTTTGCTATAGAACAATCTTTTAAAGCATAAACCCCAGATCACATTCCACATATATGTGATTATTATATTGTATATGTGACATAATATCATTATATTATAATTACAATGTAATATAATATTATATGAGTGATGTCATATGTTCTTCTTTTCTGCTTCTACTCACACAGTTCTTTGTCTCAGTGTGGTTAGCATTCTTTCCCATGAGTCCTTCAGGAGTGTCTGGGCTTGTTGTGTTATTACTAGTAGCAAGGTCCATTATTTACATTGGATTATTCCACAATGTTTTACTTTCTGTGTACAATGTTCTCCTGGTTCTGCTTCTTTCACTCTGCATCACTTCCTGGAGGTCGTCCCAGTTCACATGGAATCCCTCCAGTTCACCATTCCTTTGAGCACAATAATATTCCATCACCAACAGATACAATTTATTCAGCCATTTCCCAATGGAAGCGCATCCCCTCATTTTCCAATTTTTTGCCACCACAAAGAGAAAAATTATATCTGAATCCCTTGAACAAATGAGAAATAAGCAAGAGAGATTGTAGAGAATAGCCAATAAACAGGCCAGGAAGAATCAGGAATCGGGGAGAGAAGCACCCTGGGAGCACAGGGAACAGTTTAGTATGGGGCTCTGAATACACATCAAGCTGCAACCTCAGGACATGGGAGGTGGCTGAGTTTCTCGACTGGTTAGAAATGGGTGACAGAAGCAAGCATAATTGTCCACTGTCAATGCCAAAGTCTTGTCACTGATTGAGTGGGAGTAGGAGATCTGGCCATGTGCTTGTCCACTGAATCTATGAATCGTATTTGCATAAATGTATTTCTGGGTTTGTTTGTGTCAAATCCAGTTGGATAACTCAGGCAAACGTCCAACTCTGAAATGAATTTGGTTTAACTTGTCTGCAAAAGGAAGCTTTTTCAGGTATCTTCAAATATGTGGGGACTCTTGAGAGGTCAAGAGGGATAGCATATAATAAACATTTTGTTGTGATTTATAGTAAATAAAGTACTGGCTTGGAATCACTAGAAGTAGGTTCAAAAGCCAACTCTTATTACCCATGTAACCTTAGGAAATCACTCCTTTGGCCTCACTTTCTACATCTTGAAGCTATGTAGTTTATAACCATTACTTATGTAAGTTTGGACAAGTAACTTAAGCTGCTGGTCCTTGATTTCCTCATCTGTAAAATGAGCTCAATGAACATTGGACTTCAGGGGCAGATAAGTAGCCTGGTGAAAAGAGCACCAGTCTCAGAATATGGAGGACCTGGGTTCAAATTTGGCTCAAAACATTTCCTAACTGTGTGACCCTGTACAAATCACTTAACTCCAATTGCCTAGCCCATGCTGCTCTTCTGTCTTAGAATTGACTTAGGTCAAAAGGTAATTGTGCAGTCCTTTGAGCTCTAGAGCTATAATTCCCGACTCACCCCAAGGCACTAAAAAGGTAAGCTATGTATTCTTTGAAATATTGCCTAATCATAGACCAATATCTCCTAGTATACACCAAGATAAAGTCAAAATGTATATTCAATCTAGAAATAAAGGCAGATATAAGAAATTAAGGGAGTATGAGAAGTTTACTTGTCAGATTTAAGAATAAGGGGAAGATTTGCTGACAAACAAGTCATTAAGAACATTACAAAAAATGAAATGGTTAATTTCGATTACATTAAATTTAAAATCTCTGTATGAGGAAAACCTGTGAAGCCAGATTTGAAAGAAAACAGCAAATTGGGGAAGGGGGAAAAATCATAGCAATTGTCTCTGACAAAGGTCTCATTTTCCAAATATATAGAGAATTGAGTCAGGTATATAAGAATGCAAAATATTGATAATTATTGATAATAATTGATAGTCAAGGAATATAAACAGGCACTATTCACCTGAAGAAATTAAACTCTCTATAATTCTATGAGGAAGTGCTCCAAATCACTTCTTATTAGAGAAATCCAATCAAAATAATTCCAAGATAACATGCTTTTCAGAGTGTCTTTTTTTGGCCAAAGGAAAATGATAAACATTGAATGGAATGTTAGAAAATTGGGACACTAATGCATTGTTGATGGAATTGTGAAGTGATACAACCATTCTGGAGAACAATTTGTGAACATGAACAAAGGGCCATGAAGCTAATCATACTCATTGACCCAGCAATATCACTATTGTGTCTGTATCCAAAGAGATCAGAGATATGGTAAAAAGGACCTACTTGTATGAAACATTTTGGCAGCTGATATTGTAGTGGCAAGGAATTGGAAACTTGGGGATGTCATAAGCTGTGCTATATGGTTGTAATGGAAAACTATTGGGCCCTAAGAAATGATGAACAAAATGAATTTTGAAAAACCTAGAAAAACTTATATGAACTGATGCAAAGTGAAGTGAGCAGAGCCAGGACAACACTTTATACAATAACAGAAGTACTCTACAATGATCAACGGTGAAGAACTAAATTATTATTTGCAAATCAAGGCAATCATGCTAAAAATAATAAATAGAGAAAGAAGAGAAAGAAAGAAAGAAAGAAAGAAAGAAAGAAAGAAAGAAAAGAAAGAAAGAAAGAAAGAAAGAAAGAAAGAAAGAAAGAAAGAAAGAAAGAAAGAAAGAAAGAAGAAGAAAGAAGAAAGAAAAGAAAGAAAGAAAGAAAGAAAGAAAGAAAGAAAGAAAGAAAGAAAGAAGAAAGAAAGAAAGAAAGAAAGAAAGAAAGAAAGAAAGAAAGAAAGAAAGAAAGAAAGAAAGAAAGAAGGAAAGAAAGAAAGAAAGAAAGGAGGAAAGGAGGAAAGAAGGAAAGAAAGAAAGAAGGAAAGAAAGAAAGAAAAAGTAATCCACACCAAAGAAGGAACTGTCTGAATTGGACTGCATATCAAAGCATGACATCCTTCACTCGATTTCCTTTATGAATATTTTTTATTTTTCATGTGATATGTGACTTCAATCACAATATTCAGAATATGGAAATATATATTGCATGAAAAGTACTAATGTCATCTATAGTAAGACTTGTTCTTGCCTGAGAGAGAAAGGAGAGGGAGAGGGAGGGAATCTAAATGCAAAATGTCAGAAAACAATCATCAAAAATTGTTTCTACAGATAATTAAAAATAAAATTGAATAAAGTTAAATGAAATGCACTAAAACATTGCATAGTGTGAGCCCTCCTTTCCCCCTGCTCTACCCAGAAAGGGGAAGGAAGTTTCTTTGATTTCCCAGGCAGTGACCACGCAGGCTCACATTTTCTAGTATACATGTTACCAGAAGCTAGCGATGTTCTCAAGCCAAATGCCAGCCTAACACCAAATAGCAAAATCCCTCCCTTGCTATACAGAATAGAGTCACATTTCCATGGTGACTCCAATACGAACATGGGCAATGGATGCCAAGCTAGCCAGCTGTATGTCTCTTCCCACTTTCCTAAGGCATTTTGGACCATATGGTGCTTGCCATTCCTACAATAAAAATTCAAATTCAGATTCAGGAAATCCAAAATTGCTGGAGTCTAGATCCCAGACCCAGAGACCAGAGCCATGTTTCCCCAACCTCTCTTTGGCTTGTGCAAAGCGCATTACAAATCATTCTGTACAGCAGTTGGCCTCCTGGGTTCTTGAGAGGAATGGTGCCAGAACATGGAAGCCATTGATGACAAAGTCAAACTTCGCCAATTTCTCAAGCCTCCAAATACCATCAGAGGAAACTGTCATCAAATACAAATCATTTCCCCAGTAAATAACAGCATGGAATAAATTTGTTCCATTCTCGCCTCCTTTGAAAAGACTAAAAATATCCTCCGAAAGCTGATCTAATTATCCCCACACAATACAGCAACAGGAGAACATTAGAATATGGTATCAGCTAATTGAACAGCCAGAACAGCCAGAGATCCTTAGCAAGAAGGAAGACATAGGCTGACCAGTTGATGATGGCACTACAGTTGTGCCCTGATTATTAGAGCAGAGTTTGATGTCCAGAAAAGACGTGTAGTTAAAATCACTGCATCATCACGGAGACAAAAGGTCAAATGGAATAAACCTGTGCCTTCACACTTTTCATAATAATACTCTGGGAATTCAAGGGACACCTTCTGATTTCATTGGCTGACACAAAGCACTTCTCTGTTTCCAGACTCTACACCTTTGATTAGTGCTGAGACCAACCATTCTGCTACCTAATGTTCCCTGCTGCATCTAGTTACTGTCATTTGCCACTTTTTTTTTTCTATTGTAGATCCTAACATTTAGAATTCCATTTAAGGGAAAATGTTGCTTATTTAGGAAAATAATGAAGGTAGCAAGTGAGACAAATTACTTTACAAAGAGGATCATCCTCTCTGAAAAAAAAAATGTGCCTAACTATGGGGAATCTTTGAAAAGCATCTATTAAAGATTAATTTGAAAAACATTAAGATTTTAATATGCAGAGGTTGTGCCATTGACTGACACCAGCAAGGAAATTAAAAATTGAAATTGACTTTCTGACTTTAATTCAGATCATTAACAAAATGCCCTTGAATGTCCTGGTTCTGATGGTTTTCTTCTCTGCTGTTTAAAAAATATTTTATTTGGTCAAAAGAGAAATTTTGTTTACATCATCTTTCTACTACCAAAAAGGGTGTGTGGGTATAGATTAGTGCCCTCCTCTTCCTTCAGTGATTACTCTCATTGCTAAACCAGTGGATTCGCCAATTTCCAAAGTACAAAAAGCAATATGACAAATCCAAAATATAGCCTTTGGAGGGGCAGAGGGGTAAGAGTCAAAATGAACCAGTTTCAGAGCACAGTATTTTCAGATCTATTCTAGAGACTCAGAACCTGTAACCTCCTAAACATTAATCTTCTAGGTCCATGGTATTAAACTCAGAGAACCATGGGGGCCATTTTCCATACTTAAGGATCTCTGTGAGCTACAAATGGACAGATTTAAAATGTGATATAATTCATATTTTACTATATCATTATTTTGTTAAATATTTCCCAATTGCATTCATTTATTTATTTTTAGGATGGAAAATTTTAATTTAATTGATTTAGAATATTTTTTCCATCTTTACACAATTCATCTTCTTTCCCTCCCCTCCCTACACTCCTCCCAAAGCCAATGAACAATTCTATTGAATTTCACATGTGTCATTGATCAAGACCTATTTCCATATTATTGATATTTGTACCAGGGTGATCGTTTAGAGTCTGTGTTCCCAGTTGTATCGCCATTGAACCATGTCATCAAGCAATTGTTTTTCTTCTGTATTTCTGCTCCCACAGTTCTTTCTCTGAATGTGGATACATTCTTTCTCATACGTCCCTCAGAATCGTCCTGGATCATTGCATTGCTGCTGGTAGCAAAGTCAGTTACATTCAATCGTGCCACAATGTATCAGTCTTTGTGTATAATGTTCTCTTGGTTCTGCTCCTTTCATTCTGCATCACTTCCTGGAGGTTGTTCCAGTCCCTGTGGAATTTCCAATTACATTTTAATCTAATGAAGCCAAACAGTTGTGGGACATAGATGGCGCATAGACCAAATGTCTGAGACTTCAGTTCTAGTAAAGAAAATCATAATAATGTGATCCTAAGTTTCATTAAGAGAGAATCCCAACCAGTCACAGAATTTTTGACTGAGAAGGGACTCCAGAAGGCAAGTACTCCAATCCAAGATCAATAATATAATAAATTATTATATATAATAATAATATAGCATGCCCAATAAGAGGCCATCCACCTTCAACTCAATGAATTCATAGGAAGAAGAAATATTCCAGCTCTCAAGGGAACCCAATCCACTTTACGATAGCCCATGCTATTAACCAAGTTTTATGGTTGTGGTCGCTTATTTTTAAATTTGTGTGTGTGTGTGTGTGTGTGTGTGTGTGTGTGTGTGTGTGTGATGTCAAATGTAAATAGATATATTTTCTCCTTTGACTCTTATTTCCCTTTCTGTCCACTGGGGTCAAATAGACTGAGCTTAATCTTTGACAACACGAAAACCCTTCAAATATTTGGAGAAATTCCTGTCCCCTCAAAGCTTCTCCAGGATAACCAAGCCCTTAGCCTTCAGCTAATCATCATGAATCATGGATCCAAGATTCTTCATGAATGGATATTCAGTTGACTTCACTCTCATGATATGTCTTCTGACTAATCAATCAACAGCTGATCAGTTTTCTTCTTCAGATATGGAGTCCAGAATTGCACTTAATCCTCCAGAGAACTGCTAAGGAAGATAAAACCCAGCAGAACTATGACTTCATCATTTCAGAAGCTGATGCCTTCTTTATTACTGTAGCAAAATGTTTCATTAATGTTTGGGGAGATTTGGGGTTGCCACAGTCACATTTTCTTTTATATTGCACTTGCCATCCACTGAAAGGGCTTCGTTTTCCTTCAAAACAATTTCTCTCTAAACACTGCTCCTGGAGTCAAGAATTTGAATGTTCAAAGGTCAAGGATCATTTGAGGAGAATAACAAGAAGGAGCAAATCCCAAGGGTGACCAGAGACCACACGATAGGGAGATCATTTGGGCATACATTTTGCCCAGCCACTGTGTTCCAAGACCCTTTGTGTAAATTGAAAACCACACTTAAGAGTGAACAGGAGTATTTAATAAATATTTCTCATATGAACATATGAGGCACTTGATGAAGGACTTCCCAGGGGTCCACCCTGCACTAAGTGCTGGGAATAGAATGGCAAATTATTCCTGCCTACCAGAAATATTCTTTTTTGTAGTGGGGAACTACAGGTATAATGAAAAGGAAATGCAGCACACAAACCATTAGGCTGATTCAGTTTGTTTGAGCAAGTGTCTATTAAACACCTGCTCTCTACCAAATGGGGGGAGACGAAGACAAAAATGATGTGAGTCTTGGCCATCAAGACTCCTATATTTTCTTGGAGGGGAAGATATATGCACAGATAATGGAATGCAAGGTAGCTATAAAGTGTATTTGGGGGATGGAGAAAGCAGTGAAGAATAGTAGCGATAAGGAACATCTTCAGCTAGAGGTGGCAACCACTTGTACTTGGAAGGAAAAGAAAGGTTTTTCTAGGGAGTGGTGAGTTGGCCAACAAGCATCTTTTAAGCAGTACTATTCCAGGCACCGTGTAAAGTGTCAGGGAGACAAAAAGGCAAAAACAAAACAAAAGAAAACCTGCCCTCAATTAGTTCACATTCAAATGGGGGGAAACTACTTGTAAACATCTAGGCTCCAGTGAGATGCAGATGGGCAAATTGGAGGAGGAAGCCAAGTTAGAAGGAAAGAAAGAACAAAAGGAGATGATAGGAGAGAGGCAGTCTGGGAAAGACCTCTTGCAGAAAGAGGAATTTGAATGAAATCTCACCGGGAGTCAGAGAAGTGAGGAGGAAGACCAAAGGGAGAGCAATACAGACCTGAAGGACAGAGTCAGACCTGGAGCCTCATGGGACAGGAACAATGAGTAGTCAGGTATCACTGTATGAAGGGGAGTAAAGTATCATGAATTGGTGACAGTTGGGAAGGGCTGCATTTAAAGGACTTCAAAGCCAGGGAAATGATCTTCTGTTTGTCCTTGAAGGCAATAGGGACTACAAGGATTTTAGGGATGAAGGAGAAAAGGTATGGAGTTAGAAATGCATTTTAGGAAGACAAGTGGAGGATGGACTAAATTGGAGAGAGCCTGGAGGCCATGGGACCATCCAGAAACTACTGCAATAGTCTAGTCATGAGATGGTAAAAGCTTGCACCAAGGTGGCTGCTCTGTAAGCAGAGATAAGGAAACATGGACAAGAAAAGTAGCAAAGTAGAAACGACAGAAGTTGGCAGTACATGGGAGTGGGAGGGAGTATTAGTGAAGAAGAGTCCAGGATGACGTCTAAATTACAAGTCTGGGTGAGTGAGGCAATGGCAATTCCCTGAGCAGAAATAAAGAAGTGTAGAAAGGAAGAGGATTTCAATTGGAAGACTGCGGGTTCTGTTTTCGACTTGTTGAGTCTCCATGCCATGGTTCAAGATCCAATAGGCAGTTGATGATATGAGACTAGAACTCAAGAGAGAGATGAGATTAGGACTAGTTAGATAGGAGAATTATCTGTATCAAAATGCTAATTGTATCTCTGGGAGACAATGAGATCAGCAAATCAGAGAGCCTAGACAGGGAGAGTAAAAGGAATAAGGAAGGAGAAGAATGCCAAAGAAAGACCCTCTTGGGACAGTCCTGGTTAGTGAATGTGATCCAAGATGGAAATGTAGTCAGCAGTGAGATCGGAGAAGATGTTAGATGCTGAATCCCTCCCAATGATCCGGGTTCATTTTCCTTTCAACAGTGTCACATTTTCAGTCAAAGAGATATGAAATCCAAACACTTAAACCTAGTAAAACTCTCGAGATTTGGGAATGTCTCTTCATTTTTAGCAGATGGGGATCATCTAGACTTTCCTTAATACCATATAGCCTTTGCTGCAGGTAGATTTTTTTTTCTCCCAACAGGCATCACCATCCATTGGAAACATGCTTGTGGAAATTAATTCTGACAGTTTGCATGACAAGAGTTACTTGAATTAGGAAACCATTCATGGGTGGAATGCTTTTGTTTTCAAGAGGGCCTTCATGAGCAATTATTAGCAGAAGCCCTGGGAAAAGATCTCCAAGAGGTTTGACTGACATCCTGTTTTGATACAATGCTTCCTTGTTAGGAGTGTGTGAAGCTCCCCCCTCCCACCTATTTATTGTCTTGGGGGAGAAATATGTTCATAGAATGAGTTCAACAGTGCTCAGGGAGAAAAATAGATGCATACAATTTTTAATCAAAATGGAGCCCCAGCAGAATTTGAATTCACAAACCTACTAAAGAGACGCAATTTATCCACTGGAATACACAGTCAGTGGGTAAAAACTAAAGATGTTTATTTAATTAGCCATCTGAGGAATCCCATATTGTTTTATGACTGCAAAAGAAACATTGAAAAAGTCAAAAGAAAATTAATAAGCTGTCTCAGGTAAAAATTTGTTTATTGGTTTTAAAATGGCTTAGGAAAATGCTACAAAGTTATTTTTGACAGTGCGTTGTTTCTAGAGAAAGATTAACATCATGGAGAAAAAATATCCTGTAAATCATGGACTTAAACCAACTTTTTCCTTTTCATAATCTCAAAACATGAAGGAGAAAATTTGATCTTACTTTGATTCCAGATAATAATAGTAATAAGAACTGACATTTGTATAAAACTTTATTCATATTATCTCATTTAATCTCCACCAAAATCCTATGGAGGTAGGCACCACAGGTAACAATATTCCCATTTTATAAATGAGGAAACTGACCCTTAGAGAGGTTATTTAACTTTCTTTCTAGGAAATAGAAATAGAAAGTGTTAGAGATAGAGTTTAAACCCAAGTCTTAAATTACATAAACTCGCAAATGAAGACTGACATTTCAGCATGACTCTCCACCATGCCACATATTACAAAAGGTCAAGAAACGTATTTAAGAAAAGCAGATAATTATATTTCAGTGTGCTGAGAACTCACCTGATTTAAATCTCATGGAAAACGCAAACTAGCTTTGGGGAAATGCACTATCACCTGTGTCTAAGTCTTCAGGAACCACAGTATGAGAGGACCTTCTGTCCTCCACTGTCTTCAGAAATCCGTCCAAGCTCACATCCATTTCTTGTTATGCCATATGTCCATCTCATCTTCTGTCCTCTCTTCTTCCTTCTCTACTTCAAGGTCTTGTCCAATGATTCCTATGTTAGTCGCTTATGTGGCCAAAGCATTCAACACTCAGTTTGAGTACGTGACTTTCCATTAAGAGTCCGAATTGATTTAAGGATTGAGTGATTTGATCTTGATCTCCAAGGGACTCTCCAAAGACTTCTCCAGCACCACCTTTTGAAGGCATCAGTTCTGCCATGCTTAGTTTTCCTCATATTTGAACTCTTACAGTCATTCTCTGCAACAGGAGGGAAAAAACCCCAACTTTGACTACACGCTTTTATTGGAAAGATGATGTCCCTTCTTCGTAGTGTGCTCTCCGTATTGGCCATAACTTTCCTTCCAAGGCACAGGCATCATTTAGTTTCAAGACCGTAGTCACTATCTGCAGTGATCTTTTAGCCCAAGAATATAAAATCAGACATGCTTTCATTTTCTTTACACTATTTGCGGGGAAATGATGGGACTAGTTGTCAAGATCTTAGTTTTGCTTTTTTTTTCTTTTATTGAAGTTAAAATTCAAGATGGCTTTTATTATCATAGTTATGCTTCATATCCTAGCATAGTAAAGTTTTATTGATAAATACGAATGAATATATATAAAATATTTATAATTCAAAGCCAATGTAAAATAGTAACAAAGGAGGATAAACCACATATTTTGAAAGGTGAGAATTTAAATATACATGGTAAACAAATATATTTTTTTCAATTCCCCAATTAATTTACATAGGACTATAATTCCTTTATTAACTGAAACTGATTTTTAGTCCACTATGAATCCCAGATCCTTTTCAAATTACCTTCTATCTAACCACACCTCTCCAATAATCTACTCCAAGAGGATGTTTTGTTAAACAAATCATAGAAGTTTATATTTAACTTTAGTAAATTTGAATATTACCTGTGCCTTCATTCCAGTCTCTTGAGAAATTTTTGGAACACCATTAGGTGGTTTCTATTAGCCAATTTTTCCTACTTCTTGTCACACAATTTTTTTAAATTTAAATTTCATTTTTCCCATTACATATAAAAGCAACTTCCAACATTTAAGAAAGCATATTGAGTCTCAAATTTTCTTCTTTACTGTCTTCTCTGCCCCCCTCGATGATAAGTAATCTCATGTAAAATCACATATAAATTTTACATGTGCAGCCAGGCATGTAAAATATTTTTTCACATTAATCCATGAGTGGAAAGAAATGGAAAAAGAACTTAAGAAAGGGAAAAAAGTTTGCTTTTGTTTGGATTCAGATTTCATCAATTCTTTCCCTAGAAACATGCACATTTTTTGTCATGAATTTTCGGGGGGATATTTTTTTGTATTGCTGAGAATAGATATGTTATTTATTTATTTATACAGTTTTTTTATTTATATTTATATATTTATATATGTATATATAAATATATATATTTATACAGTTATTTATTATATAGTATTGCTCTCACTGTGGACAGTGTTCTCCTGGTTCTACTTACTTCACTCTGTTTCTGTGTCTTTCCACATTTTTCTGAGTTCCTCTTGTTCAGCATTTCTTACTAGTGTCACATTATAATCATATCCTGCAACTTACTCAGCCAATCCCCAATTTATAGGTATCCTCTCACTTTCCAATTTTTGCTCCTGAAATAAACTGTTTTAAATATTTTTGTGCATAGAGACTCTTCCTCAGTTTTAAAACTCTCTTGGGGAAATAAGCCTACCAGGGGTATTACTGAGTCAAAGGGTACGTACTCTTCTATAGCCTGTTGGGAGTAGGTCCAAATTGCTCTCCAGAGTGGTTGAATCTAGCTCACGATTTCCTCAACAGCACATTAGTGTCTCAGTGTTGCTACTTCCCCACCAAGCTGTGTCTTTTCCCTCTTTGTCATAATAGCTGGTCATGTAGATGTGGGGTGGTACCTTGGAGTTGTTTTAATTTGCATTTCTCTAATAGTGATTTAGAGCACTTTTTGCATGACTGTGGAATTTTTAATTGGTTTGCCCAAGAAGTACCATTTATCAGGTGGGAAATGACTTGTGTTCGCATACATTTGACAAATTTCTCTATGCATTTGAGAAATTAGGCATTGATTAGAGACATATTATTAAAAATGGCACTATTATGATTACTATGCCTTAGTTAATCTCCATCCTGCTTCCCCCTCTTTAGCTTCTGACCACTACATCTCACACTTTGGCCTCTTTGCTCTCAGCCTCACCTACCTTCTCTCATCCCTTTGCTTTCCTGTTTTCCTTTAAGGTAAGACAGATTTCTGTACACAACTGATTGTATATGCTCTTCCCTCAATGAGCCAACTCAGATGAAAGTAAGGTTCACATGCCCCCCACCCCACCGGCTCCATCTTCCCTTCTGCTGTAAAAGTTCTTTCATGCCTCTTTTATATGATATCATTCACCCCATTTTATTTTTCCCTTCTCTCTTCTCCTAATGCATTCCTCTTTCTCATGCCTTAAATTTTTTTAGATATCATGCCATCAAATTCAACTCACTCCCACTCTAATAATGATCAAGTTGTTAGGAGTTATCACATTACTGTGTAGAAATGTAAATTAGTTTAACCTTATTTAATGTCTTTTCATTTCTCTTAGGCTACTTGCAATATTTTTTCTTTGGCCTGGGAGTTCTGGAATTTCACTATAATATGCCTGGAAGTTATCCTTTTAGGATCTCTTTCCGGGGGTGATTGGTGGATTCCTTGAATTTCTATTGTACCCTTTTGTTCTAAAAGATCAGGACATTTTTCCTTGATAATGTCTAAGATCTTTTTTGGATTGTGGCTTTCAAGTAGCCCAATAATTATTAGATCATCTCTCCTGGACTTAGTTTCCAGGTCAGTTGCTTTTCCAATGAGATATCTCACAATTTTTAAAAATTCTTTTTATTTTACTTGATTTCTTTCTTGATGTCTCATGGAAGCATTAGTTTCCGCTTGTCCAACAGTAATTTCTAAGGCTTGACTTTCTTTTTTTAATTGCTTTTTAAAATTTTTTAGGTATTTTTCCATGGTTACATGATTCATGTTCTCTTACTCCCCTCTTCCCTTTCCCCTTCCAGAGATGACAAGCAATTCCTTTGGGTTGTGCTTGTATTATCACTCAATGTCTATTTCCATATTATTTATTGTTGTAATAATTTTTTTTAAAACCCAACCCCCCAGTCCTATACCATACAAAGAAGTATGAATCATATGGCTTTCTCCTGTGTTTATACTCCCACAGTTCTTTCTTTTGATGTGGATAGTATTTTTTCTCATAAATCCCTTGGGATTGTCATGGATAATTGCGCTGCTATTAGTAGCAAAGTATATTACATTTGATCATTCCATAATGTTTCAGGTGCTGTGTACAATGTTCTCCTGATTCTGCTCATTTTAATCCACATCAGTTCATGGATGTCTCAGTATTTTATAGCAATCAAGCAGTTCATCATTCCTTATAGCACAATAGTACTCCATCACCATCATGAACCATAATTTGTTCAGCCATTCCCCAATTGAGAGGCAGATCCTCATTTTACAACTTTTTTGCTATCATGAAGGGCTCGACTATGAATATTTTTGTACAAACATATATGGATACATATATATATATATATATATTTTTTTTTTTTTTGGGATACAAACCTAGTAGTGGTGTTGCTGGATCAAAGGACAAGGCATGATTTTCTTGAGTAAAATTTTGTGCCTTTTCCCCATTTTGTCAAATCTACTTTTTAAAGTTCATTTCTTTAGTACTTTTTGTACCTCTTTATTCCACGCAGACAATTCTGCCTTTTAAGAATTTTTTCTCTTCAGTGAATTTGTGTATTTGTATATGTGTGTATTTACATTTTACCAATTCTTCAACTTATGAGGTTCTTCTGTTTAGTGGATTTTTGTGCATCTTTTACCAATTGTCCTATTCTGTTTTATAATTAATTATTTTTGGTGCCTTCTTCACCAAACTTTTGATTCTTTTCCTAATTTTTTCTTCTACATCTTTTATTTGATTTTAAAGTCTTTTTTGAGCTTTTTGGTTGATTTATTTTGGTCTCAAGAGCAATTCATATATTTCCTTGGAAGCTTTGAATGTAGCAATATTGATTTTGTTGTCTTATGAGTTTGTGTTTTAATTTCCCCTGTTACCAAAATAATGTTTTATATTGTTTCTTCTTTTTTTTTTTGAAGTTTTATCATTTCCCAGCCTTTTTCTTTTGTTTCATTTAAAAAAGAAAACTGTTGAAATTGAGCTCTATAATTGAGTTAAGGAAACACTGATCCAAACTTCAGTTTCTTTGAAGACTTCCTTCAAAGCTAACTCTGGGGTTCTATCTATGTTCATTTCTTCCAAGGTAGCAGGATGTAAGGAGAGGTTATTGATATGCCTTCAACAATCACATCCATGAATTATTTCATGGCCCTGGGTCAGAATAAGTTCAGATCACATGAAATGAGCTCATTGAGTGCATTATGATGCCTCCTTACTATTATAATATATGCCTTAGATTTTTGTTCAATATCATTTTATCATCCCTATTGCAAAGACTTTCCCTGTTTTGAAGAGAAAACAAACAAAATGAAAGATTAGTAATTGACTCTTCTGTACATTGCACATTTTTATCATCACATCTATCCCAAGAAAGGTGTTATCTATTATATGACTTTTCCCCAATGCTATTTTTCAAACCACAAAGTTTTCATTGGTCTTTCCATTCATTAGAAGCCTCAGATCATTATATACTTGCACATTCCTCATATTGTTCCTTTGAGGCAGTATAGCTCTCACCTCCTTGACAGTGCCAACTACTGAAGGCCCAAGTGGTTGGGGCAAGTTCTTCCCCCCCCCCAAAGTCCTTGGCCTTGTCAAATCATTGTCTTAGCACAGGCAAATGAAATACAAAAAGATGCGTTACTGTCTACTTTGCCAGTCTCTCTTAGGAAGCCATCTAGCTGGCAAAGTGAATAAAACACTGGGCCTGGAATCAACAAGATTTTAGGTCAAATCTAGCCTTAGAAATTTAGACTTACACATCCTAAATATGTGATCATGGACAAATCATGTAACCTATGTATGCCTCAGTTTCCTCATCTGTACGTTTTGGATAATAATCACACATAACTTGCAAAGTTGTTGTGAGTATCAAATGAAATAATATCTATAAAAGGATCTGAGGATGGAATTGACTTGCACTAGACCTTTCTGACTCCTAATTCATCACCTCTATACACCATTCCACATGTTGTTCCTAGAGTCAAAGCATTACTTTGAAAAGGGGAGATCTTCATAACAGAGAGAGAAGGAAGGATTATCCAATATGGAACTTGTAGGAGAGTATTAAGCTGTCCTGCACAAAATCATAGCCAAGCCCAGGGCTCCAGGTTACTGAAGGTACTTGCAAATGTAATAACTAAGCCTTTATCAGTGATATTTATGGCACTGTAGGAGAATTGTGGCAACCTGAAGGAGGAAAATACTGTCCTGAGCTGAGGAAAAAGAATGAAGGTAGAGCCAGGATAGGAAAGGAGGCTAGGTCACCAGGTGAAAGCTGGGTTTCAGTAAGAGCTAGTGGATGAAAGGAATGGGAGAGGAATAGATCAATAATGAAGGGAAGTTTGTTGCATATGGGCAAAACATTCCAGAGGAAGAAGGGATGAGTAGATTCAAGGAGAAACTTTAGGATGGGAGGGCTAAAGGGGGCAGGAATAGGGATAGAGTGATAGTGGGTACAGACTGGTATTTAGATAATTACAGGAAATCAGATTCACAAGGATGGGAAGGCTATGATGTGAGAACCCCCTTCATTTAGAGGACAGTGCCACTCCTCTTTTCCTCAAAAAACAGGTATAGCAGATTATGGAAGCCCTGAAGAAGATGGGATGTTTTCTCTTCTTGGCACTGAGCTAGTGGCAGGGGGTGGAAGATGTCTTTTGCTGCTAAAAACTGAAGCTTTGTTGCTTTGGGGCAGATGGAAGATGTTTGTCCTATCCCTAATCTGTTTTCCCCCAAGGAACACACTGTTCTGAGCTGGAGATGGAAGGCTCAGAGTTCTATTTGCACCAATAGTGTATTTTCCCTCTTGCATTACTGCACTAATTTAATACCCATATAACTTGTCAATTCAGTGATGAAATCAGATAAACTATGTGTGTGATAACCAAATTTGACTTCTTATTTTAAAGTTGTTGGATGCTATATTGATACAGTTTGTAGCAAATGCCATTAGCTTGATAATTATTAGAAGCTGAAAATATTGATTTGCATATAAAAATAATTCCCACCAAAATTAATGACTATGCCAAAGAGAGAATTTTTTAGAGATCTGAATATGCTTTGGTGCAATAAAGATTAAAAAGAAAAAGAAAGACAGACTATGTTCCAAACCTCTTTCTTTCTTTAACTGAAGTGGAACTGTGATTTTAAAGATTTACTTTTTGGCCAATGTACTCAGAAATGGGAAATTAATGGACTTGGAAAACAAATGTTTTCTTTGTATGGTGGACATTTATAGAGTTTATTTATTTACTTCACATCAGCCAGGGGTATATTAAAGCCTCAAGGTTCTTCTCACTCTACTATCCCATGATGAATTCTACCCCCAATCCAGAATAGTCAAAAGAGCAAGAAATAGAAAACTGGATGCAACATATTTTAACCACACTAAAAAGCCTTTAGAAAATACATTTATGCCAACATCCTATCTGGAGATATGAAACATGCACACCACCTTTTTGATCACAGTCCATAAATGATACAATATATATATTGGGAAAGTAACAGGATACAAAAATGTCTTATTTCATTTCCTTTCTTAATAGTCACTTCCAGGTCACTATACTGCTCTTACCCCTTGGGAAGGTCATGAGCAATAAAGGAACATGTGTGGGCTTATCATTGCCAAGTTGACAAGGGAGACCAAGGTCCCTATTTTGATGAAGGGTCCTCTAGGTTTATGAAGAATTTGTTTATGGTACATTTGTGAGTGGCCTGAACATTATCTGAAGATGTAATCTTTTTGTTCTAATAACTCACAATTCAAGCCCTGGAAATAAATAGTGGTATGTTTGTCTCACAACTTGACCAAACAACATCTGGATGGTTCAGTCTTTGAGGACAGCCAGTGTAATAGAAAGAGCACTTGACCATGAAGAAGAGAACAGAATAATAGGTACAGCTCTCAGACATATTAGTCATGCAACGATGGTCAAGACATTTAATCATTGATGCGAAAACTAGAACAGATGAGAGAAAAATAGTTGGGGAATATGGATCAGGAAAGAAGATGAGAGAAGCCAATGACTTATAGACTACACAAAATCTTTTATCTATACATGATGAATCCCTTAAAAGCTACTGCTTCCTTTCTATCATGTCATTTCCCAAACTCTCTCCTACTCCATCATAGAGAGCCATCCCTTATAACAAAGACCAAAAAGAGGTAAACCCAGCAAAAATACCCAACACAAAGGAAACATTTCACATCATTGACAGGGCTCCACATCCACAGAAGAAGGAAAAGGAATAAGTTTGATCCTTGCAATTTCAAAGTTGATTCAATTGTTTTGTTTGTAAGCTTCCCAGCTACATTGTGGTAGTAGTAGATTTACTCTTCCAAGTTCAATTCTCTTCACTTTTCACCAGTTCATATATGTTCTTATGCTTCTCTGATATATTCATCATAACAGTGTGGTGTGGATATTTTCTTCAAGGAAAGGCTGCCCTAGATAAGGTGAGCTTCAAATAACAACACAGAAAAATAAATTAATTTTATTTTAATGGATAGGAAATGACAGTCATTTTTAAATCATCAAATAGTTCCAATAAAATTTGTTATAAATGCATTGGGAAGATGAAATATGCTATAACTGATCAAAAGAGGAAAGATTACTTCCTGCTGACCAATCAGGGAAAACTTGTGGAGGAAGTAGATGGTAATAACATTCATAGTAGGACTAAAATGAAGTTAATGCTCCGGGTGTCTCCCTGTACTCAAGTGAATTAATAGAAATCCCTATCATCAACTGCCCTTTTCAGGTATTTTGGGATCTCATACTTGACATCTTCCCCAGGTTTATCCAAGCATTTATTAGGCAAACTTTTCATCCATCTAGGCATTAGGCTCATGATATAATGGCCAAGAGGGGCCAAACTGAACAAATTGTGTGTCCCAGACTCCGTAGACTTGGATGTCTATGGAGTGAAAGTGAAAACATCTGCATTCTGAAAGCAAATATCATTGAAAATGATTGATTTTGTTTTATGTGTCTCTTTCCCCTTCTCTCAGCACAGATAACTGAGCTGACTGCTTTTACAGTTGACTTGGCAGTGAGGATTGAAAAAAAGACTTTACCTTCATCCTCTTGGGGTTCTGCCAAAACAATGAGCTCAAATCCAGATGCCTGTTATAGAGAGCATCTCAGAGACTATTTAACACTGAATGTCTTTTCTAGGTATAACAGAAATCATCTCTAAGAGACCTGGGAGACATTTCAAAATTAAGAGAATCTGAATCATTGTGATATAGATTAAGCTATTAGTTTTGTCACTCCTATTTCTTTACAACACCAAGTGAACTTTTCCACCCAAGGTCATTTTCAGGGTTAGCCTTAATTATGGTCAAGTCCTCTCTGTCATGTGAAGGACACTGTGAAACAGATGCAGTGAGTAAATCTCCTTCCTCTAGAAAATATAATTCCAAAGGAATTTATGACTAAGCAAAGGGAACACAAGCTACTAGGTGTGTATTTGATACTTAATAGTATGTGATGGATAAAATATCACAAAGTTTTATTTTGGGGAAAAGGAAAAAGAGTAATGTCAGGTTATGGACTGCCTACAGCAAAGCCCCAGTTTCCCTACCCAAGTTATGGCTCTGTCCAAAATATTGGTCCCAGCTCTCTCATTGTCTCATTCATTTTATAATTAGAAATTCATTTATTTCAAGAATTAGGGCTTTTCACTATTTGCATTATAAATGTCAAGTATTATTAATGATGCTGAATAAAAGTTATATAATCCCAAGGGATAGTTTAAGAGATATTGGAGAGGAAATTCTTATGAAAAGAAGATGAGCCAGTTCAGTAGTGAGTGTAAGAGCTTATAGGAGGACAAACTAAACTATTCACAGATAATCTGAAACTCTTAGACAATCAGCACACTATGTCCCTCATGTAGTATTTATAGGGGGCTGTAGCTAATGCTTGCTTAGAATGAGGCCATAATTGGTTGTGATTTTCACCACTGGAGAAAGGACTTAATCTACTGAGATATGGAAGTATTCCCTGGAATGAAAATGTTCAAGACAAATTCTCCTCACCTTTTTTTTTTCATTTGGCCCATTTCTTCTCACATCCCTTTCATTTCTCCTTGTATCACCTTCCTTTCTTCTTGTATAACTTTCCTTTCTCTTCCCCACTTTTCCTCTGTCTCTCTTAATTGGTTTTTGAAGTCTTTTTGAACTCTTCCAGACTCTGTGTCCAATACATATTTTTCTTCTGGACTTTGCATGTTTTTGCTTTGCTTTCACTTTCCCCTTCTGTGTCTATACATTGCTCTTTGTCTCTATAAAATTCTTTAGAGTTAGGTGATTATTTTTGTTTGTTCATTTTCTCTAATTATAGGTAGACTTTATTTTCTGGGAAGTTGGGGTACCCGCTTAAACTTTAGTCTTTCCTTGATGTTATTCTCAGCTTATTTTCTGGGTTGTTACTAGTTTACAGATGGTCTAAGGGCTCAGAGATCTGAGATACCCCTCCCCTGCTGATTCAATTGACCTTTGAGATGGTAATAGCCTAAAGACTTTCCTCAGGTTGAGGTGTAAGCTTTTGATATCACTCTGAACTGGATCAAGTCAGGGGCTGATCAAATTCTAGCCCCAGGCTTAGGCTTAAGTTTTTGGTGTCACTGTTTACTTGATCCAATCAGGCATACACTTGATTGCCCTGTCCTGGAGCTCCACCCTTAGTTTTGGGTAAAAAGATGGGGGGGGGGGATAATCTTAACCCAAACTTATCCCAAGCCCAGGCTGTAAATCCTGACTCCACTCTGGGCCCACACAGATCAGCCTGCTTCAGCCCAGATTGCCCTGGTCTGGGACTCAGGACTTCACAGGTTTGAAATGTCAAGTATTATGAATTGGCTTGAACCTCTATTTGCCCCCGCAGGATTTCAGGATCTGAATGTTGGCTTGAGCTTAGGTTCAGAACCTATGATAGCAGATGAGGGGGTGGGAGGGTGGTGGCTTGCTCTTGGATTGCTTTTTGCTGCTTACTGTAGCCTCCTGCTGTCTGTGCTTCCCTCTCACCCCAGTGCCCCAGATGTTCTCTGCCTACCTTTTAGGTTTTTCTCTTCTTGAAAGTTGTTTCAATCTGTCTCCTTGTTGGTTCTTTCACTCCTGTATTCATTTTGTGGTGATATTTTAATCTTGGTTGGAAAGGATTCCCATGGTGACACATGGAGCTTCTGCTCTAGTTACTCCTCCTTTTTGACTCCCTCTCCTCACCTTTTCTTGACAAATGTTAAAATAAAAAATCAGTGAGATGTCAATTGATAATCTAATGAAGCTAGTATAGCCTCACCTGCCTATTAACTAGCCTTTGCTGACTCATTCAGTGGAGTTAAGTTAAAACAAAGAATGCCAAGAACACTCAAAATGGTTATTCATTTATGTACCCATCTATCCATTCATTCATCCAATCATTCTACAAGGATTGATTAAATGCTGTGAGGAAACTCATACATGTATAAGGGAACAAATATATACATATATATGTATGTATATGTATACACACACACAAACTAAATATAACAAAAAATATATGAGGAGGAGAAGGCCGAAATTATTGTAAATAGGGCAAGAAAGGTCTCATGGGTGAGGTAGCACTTGAGCTGAGCTTTTATGATAGTGAAGAAATATTAAGTAAATATAAGCAGCAAAAATGAGGAGGAAGAGTATTCCCCATATGGAACATAGTTGGGAAAAGACATGGAGGCAGCTTCTTTCAAGCTTCCACTCATTGCTCCTAGGTTTTTCCCCTGAAGTCAAATGAGGCAACTATTCCTGCTTTCTCATTAAATTCCATTAGGTGCTTAAAGAGAACTTTCCACTTTTCATCTCAAGTCTTGGGAAGATGATATATTTAAGACTGGAATGGTCTTCCAAGGCCAATAAGGCCAATCCTTTCATTTTCCCACTTAGGAACTTGAGGTTCAATAAAGATAAGTAAGTTGTTCAAAGTCACACATGTAGGAAATTCTCTTGAGTTAACATTTAGAGAAAAGGTTTTCAGACTTTAAAGCCCATACTCTATTCACTGTTCTCCTTATCCTCATAGACTTAAATATCCCCAGGATATTGAATGAATTCTCATATTGCATATGCTCCATTTCTCTCCCACATTCTCTCAATTCCTTTTAACATGATTCAGAAAGCTTGATGGCATAATGGATAGAATACTAAAGAAGGAGTCAGGGATGACTTAGTTCAAATCCAGCCTCAAATGCTTACTGCTTATGTGACCCTGGGCAATTCACACATCCTCTGTCTTCCTCAGTTTCTCATCTGTAAAACCAATATAATGCTAGCACTTACCTCTTACAGTTATTATAAGGATCCAATGAGTTAATATTTTAAATGTTAAAAATGTAATGTTTAACAATCTTTCTCAACAAGTACTATTAGTAGACATTATTGCCATAGTAGTAGTAATCCTTATATTTACCAAAAGGAAAACTATATATAAACAAAGTCTGACTGAGAAAATAAAGTACGTTAACCCATTCCTGGTTTTGGAGACTATGACATTCATAAGACATTGAAGACCTATATATCAACTGTTTTCTAGACACATTTCCCTTATTCTATATTGTGTTCATATATGTAATCATAAAATATGTGTGTGTACATTTATATGTGATGGCAATATGCATATCTGTACATTTATGCATGAGAAGATATGTTGATATAAATATATATTAATATATACACATACATTGTAAATATAAATTACATGCATGTAGATGCCCTTGTGCATACATGTATATGCATATAACCCACTCATCTGCACACTATGATATCTGTGTCTAGATGTGTAAATATATCCATATCTATGCAGTTACATTTACACATGAATAGACAGAGAGATTTGTAAGATGGATGGATGAATGGATAGATAGATGGATGAATAAATAGATTAGCTACATGGATAGATATGTAGATAGATAGACAGATAGGCAGATAAATAGATGGATAACTAGATAAAAAGACAGACAGACAGAAAGTGTTAGGATCTGTGATTTCATTGGAATAGCAAATTCCTAGGTGTGTAAATATCCTCTATTGATGCTAGTTTCCAACTTTTAGCCTTGAAAGTTTTTCAATGCACTGAGGGCTTATTTGACTCCTCCAATGTCATTTAGCCAGAATGTATCAAGATGTAACTTGAACTCTTCTTAGCTTCAAGGCTAGTGTTCTATCCACAATGACAAATTTTATTGTCTGAACATATTCAGTATTCCTTATTTTAATGTCCTCGGCAAATCTGAGAGTCGTACTCTCTCCATCTTCACCCAAGTTTGTTGTTTGTTTTTTTTCTCACAACCAAAAGCAGCAGAGATCAAGTGAAAGGCAGATTCTGTAGTCTTTTACTAGGGATGTTTCTTCATGATGCCATTGTCTTCATTCTTTAATTAAGGGCCCTAGTCAATTCAAACATTCTCAGTGCCCCTGGAGATTTTGTTTCTGAGCCTATCCACATTGATACATTCTTCTCCACTTTTTGTTAGGATTGTCAGAAGGTCAGATTGATTCATATGCTAAATCTGATGTTTCCTAGCTTTGCAACTGTGGAACAAGTGATTTCATTTCTCTGATCCTTAGTTTTCCTCACCTGCAAAATGCTGATAATATTATTCATAAGACAAGATTGTTGTAAGACTCAGACAAGGATCTATATACCAAGTACATTTATAAACTATTATCACATAAACATCATCTAATTTTACTCTCTCACATGTCAGAAACTTTTGTCAAGTATTTTGAGAACTTCAAACATGCTATGCCTGTTTTGTGGGTCTGCTTTTCCATTCTGTAAACACTTTCCAAAAAAGGAAATATGATTAGATGGGCATGACTTCTTCTTGATGAGCCCATACTGACTCCTAATGATTGCTGCTTCTCTCTCTAAAAGCTTATAATCTATTCTGGACCATTTATAATACTTTCCAAAATTTTTCCAGGAATCAAAATCAAGCTTGATAACTTAAAATTTGAGAGTGATATATATATATATGTATATATCTATACATATATATATATATAAACACATATATATGTCAGAAAAAGAAATGACACTATATTATACATCTTAAAATCAAATTTGTTGGGTTGAAATTTTGTACTACATTTTCCAGGCCTTTGGTCTCATAGCAAAGTAAAGAAACACTGCTATGAATTGAGCCCCCATTTCAAAATGTAGTCATATTGTTCCTGTTCTGTCAGATCACTAGTTTTGAATATACTGAATTTAAAATCAAACAGATGAAATAGCTTCTTCTAAAGTTCTGGATAATCTATTAACTCCCGATTTCAATGGCTTTCTAGTAATCCTTATCCTTTTGTTGTCTTTGAGTATTTGCCACTATCAACACCTAGCATCTTAGATAATCTTTTTTTCCCTGAGTGTTCATGACATTGCCATCTCTTGATTGCTACTTTTACTTATCTAGTCTTTTCTAAATTTATTTTTTAGGTTCATATGCTGGATGAGGAAATCCACCCCCCCACACACATACATGTATTTTAGTGCCTTATCTTCTGGATTATATTCTTTTCTCTCCCCATATCATAATTTTCAGTGATCTCATTACCTGTCATTGATACAACTATCAACTCCATTTCAATAATTCATAGATTTATATATTCCCTGATCTCTCTTCTGAAGTCCCACATCTCCAACTGATTATGGAACATTTCTAATATATGTCTCTAAAACACCTCACATTCAACATGGCTGGAAAAGAATGAATTAACTTTCTTCTAAAACTATCCCTTCATTATATTTCTATTGAGGACTTGTCACTCAGGTTTGTACCTTCAGCTCCTTAAAATCACTTCCATTCCAAATTCCTTTGACTGCTAAGAATAAGTAAGATGTGAAAAAGGCATTAAAGCTCTTTATTATCTAGGGAATTTGAGAGGTTGAGAGGAATAACCCAAGTTCCCAAAAGTAATAGAAAAAGTTTTTTAGTTGTTTCTTCCTTGTTTGTTTGTTTGAAATCGTGTAGTCCTGGACCGGGAAATTATATATATATATATATATATAATATGACTTTAGAAAAGTCACTTCACATCACTCAGCCCCAGTTGCCTCATTTCTACAAAGAGATTTCTAGACTAGATGAACTTTTCTCTCCTTTCCATCTCTAAATCAAAAACTCTTTGTCTCATAGGGGCATTTAGAGATCAAAGACATGTTTGTGGAGAAAAAGACAAGTTCCCCTAATGGTTGTTTCTTTACACCATATAGATACCATTGTATTTTCATCTAGAGAAGGCTGAATTTTCAGGACACTTATATCAAGTAATCACTTTTTCCCCTCTTGAAAGATTGTTGCTATGATTGTTTTCCTCCAATGCCACCCTGCTTCCTAAAGGTCTTAATGATTAAATGACAGCATGTAGAATCCCATTAGCCAATTAATAGCTACACTTCACCTCTGGACACTGATTAGCCTATGCTCATTGCTCAGGTAGGCAGGTTTCATCATCAACTTTATTTGTTTTCAGTGTCCCAGTATTTTCTTTGTTTGAATGTCTTCTCTCTATAAAAAAATGGATTCTTGACAAGATGTCAAGGACTCATCCATGTGAATATGTGATTTTCTCTGTTTTATTTCTTCGTTGAACTGTGAAAACATGTTCTGCCTACACTAGTCCAAATGCTTTTTGCTCCATGACTTGTAATGTAAGCCTTATTTGTAATGTTGGGAAGGGTTATGGTCAAGGGTCCAAAATCTTGGATTTAGAATCAGAAGACCTTACTCTGATACTTATAGGTTGCTACCACACACACACACACACACACACACACACACACACACACACACATGCAATCAATCAGTTATAAATATTTTTATATGAAAAGTTCATGATTAAATCAGGAAGTATTATAGGTGAGGAGGGAGGACTTCTCTGTCAAGATGACTTCTTTCTTGGTACAGTATACCAACTCTCATTTAAACTCTCAGCAAGGTGGTGGGGGTGGGAAGATGGAGATTTACCCAGTAGCACTGGTGACTAGACTTAAAAGAACATGGGCTTGCCTAGGCAAATCTGAAACTGGACTTCAAGCCTCTGGTTGCTCTTCCATTTTCTGTTTCATTTCCCTAAATACAAGTCACTGAAAAGAACCTGAATTATGAATTTTCAGCCTCACTGTCTGCTTTCTCCAACTAGACTTGAGTTGTTTTTTTTGGCTGGTATAGATCTAAAAGGAATGAGATATATAGAGATCATTAGTCCCACAATTCACCTGGGATCTCAACCTCCTAAGAAAGTATAAAGATAATAGATTATCCTTTGTTTTAACTGTTGGTCAAGACATATTCATGAGTCTTTCATTTTTAAAGTGTTTCTTTTGTAGTAAAAGAAACTACTATCTTCTATATGATACTATTTGGCCCACCAATTTTTTTTTTCCTGAAAGGGACTCTAACAATCTCTTTTAAGAGAGCCACTATACAAGAGTTATACCTAATGGTATTTCAGAGACTTTTTGCCTGGGACTTCAGGATGAAGACATACTACTCCAGAATTTAAGAAAAAACTTAAATTCCTTCTCCTTGAGATAATGATTCCCTAAGGCTAACCCTTGTTCCTGAGAGTCATAGGCTTCATTTGGGAAAGGGTACTTCTAGAACCATTAATCTTATTTCAATAACATATTTTGTAGACCTTCAGGCACTATATAAATGTAAATCTCTATAATAAGCTTGGATCCATCTCTGTGGTGTAGTGATGAAATGCTGATCTCAGAGTTAGAAGCCTGGTTTAGGGTCCCAGATATGCCACTAATTAGCTCTAGGATCCTAAAGAAGACATTTACTGTTCATGGGCCTCAGTTTGATGATTTGTAAAATAAGGATAAGATTTCTGAGCCAATGACTGGATTAATTCCACTTAAAGAGAAGAAACTGAGTCTCACGGTGGCAAAGTGACTTGCCCAGAATCTTATAGGTAATAATGATTATATTACCTAATTTCACAAGGTTGTTGTGAGCTATATTCTTTGCAGGTTTTAATACACTAAGAAATAAAAATCATTAGCCTTTATTTTTAATTAAGTGCTATTCACTAAAAATTTTGGAATCTTTTAACAATGATGGGTGCACAGAGCTAGATGAAAGATTTTCTGTGGTCAAATTCTCTCATTAAATGATGAGGAGCAAACTGAAATTCACCTCTAAATTCATTAATAACCCATAAAGCATTCCCATTTGCTTAACAGTTTCCTCAGAGGGCATTCTTAGCTTGTAAAGGGTCCCAGGACAGGAAATTGCCATATGCAAATATCTTGTGAATAACCATTGTAGCTGTTAATTTCAATATGTCAAAATATTAGATTTGCATCTCCCTGTGGATATCGACATTTAAAAACAGGGAATGACAATCCCTGATTTTATTCTATTAAGGCATTTAAGTCAGCAATCCCTTTCCATATTGCTGTTAATCATTCTGTGAAGAAGAGAAGGGTTCTCAGTGCCAGACATGGATTGAAATCTCTTTATTGTACTCATCAAGCAGAATAAAAAATAGGTGGTTTTGGCTAGCCAAAACTCTCCTATGGTTCCAAGGGTCTCTCAGAGATGGCTATTTCCACATGCATAGGGCATCATTCTCTCTGCAAGGGGTAATTTGCTCTCTCTCTCTCTCTCACTCCCTCCTTCTATCTATCTTTCTGTCTCTCTCTGCCTCTCTGTATCTCTTTCTCTCTGTTTCTGTGCCTTTCTCTTTGTCTTCCTCTCTCTCTCTCTCTCTTTTTGTTTTCAGTTGTTTCCACAGTTGCTTCCCCAGCAACCCTTTGTGTTTTCCTTAAACATTTTAGCGGCAGATTATTTGCATTCTCTACCCATTCCCAATCCCCATGGAGCTCCTTTTAATAGGCCAGCCATCTCTTCTGTTTGTGAGTATTAACTTGTCTCTCTATTGTCATCATGATCACTGGTATGAACAAACCTGCCTGATGTGAGCTCATAAAGGACACACAAATGTAAATGCAATGCACAGTAACCCATGAGTAGAACAGAAAAGACAGCACCAGACACCAGAGTAGCCAGGCTCTAGGAGCAGTTTACTTCTTCATTGCTAAATGACTTGGAATAGTTTACTTAGCTCTTTTTTCCTTGCCTCTCTGACCTCTTGATGATATGTATTGATGTTTATATGGGTTGTAAGTCTTGGAGCCCTGGGAGGTAAATTCTGAAATTCATAACAGAGTATGAAACTGAGGTTGAAGGATGTTAAATGATTCACTTCCTTAGGCTCCACATCTGCTAGGGAGCTCAAAGTAGAAACTCTTGAGAGAAGAGTCCTGGACACCATCACATGGCTCAATATAAGAAACTGACATTATTTTAGTATTGGCAATGATAGGGAGACACATTTCCATATACTGTAATGCTAAATTTTAAGGACCATTCAGCCTTTCCCTTTGTTCCAGAGATGAGGTCTCTAATGATTATTGTTTCTCTCTATTTGAATGTGAGCTCCATGAAAATAGGGGCTGTCTTATTTTTTTCTCTTTATCCCAGATCTTTGCACAGAGGAAAAGCATGATCATTTTTCATTAATCCATTCACCCATTCATTCATTCATTCGTTTGTTCATTCATTCATCAATTCATCCATTAATTTATTCATCCATTTATCCACTCATTCATCCATTCATATGCAAATACATAGCACAGGTTCCAACATACCTTCCCTGCAAATAACAGTTCTTCTCCTATGTCTATTCTTTGCAAAATCTATTCCTGGAAAGCAAAATTTCCTTCCTCTCTTCTACTTAATAGAAGCCTAGGTTTCCTTCAAAGCTAACTTCTGATTCCAGTTCTCACAATATTTTTCCTGATTTTCCCTGTTGTCAGAGCTCTTGTCTCTGAAATGATTTATTTTACTAAGAATGCATTTTTTTATTTCTATCTTCATTAATGTTATGCTCTTCAGTGAAATGTTTGCTCCTTGAGGACAGAGACTTACAATGCTAGAAACAGAGGAGATTTTCTCTAAATTCTTATTGACTTGAATTTAATTGAAATATAGATCATGAAGGGTCTTGAATTGGTCATATTAGACTCATCTGAAGCAACTAAGGGATATTTGACCATGTGAAAATAATGCTTGAGGCAGCTGGGGACAACACAATGCAAAAGGTACTGGCATGGATTCAGGAAGACATGAGTTTGGACTTGTCTCAGTTGGGCATTGTTTTGTCACCCTGGGCAAGTCCCTTTACCTCTGTCTGCCTTAATTTCCTCAACTCAAAATCAGGATCATAATAATGCTTACTTCCCAGATCTAGTGTGAATATAAAATGAAATAATATTTGTAAAACGTTCTTACTTAGCATACTATCTGGCACAGAGTAAGAGCTATATAAATGTATATAAATTCCCTCCTCATCCCTCCATGGCCCCTGACTCAAAACCTATCACTTTCCATTTGCCTCCCTTATTATTTATAAAACTTTATTAAAGTTGATTCTCTCCATCTCCTTGGAGAAGAACAAACAAAAAATGGTTCAAATTTATCCTCTCCCCCTTGACCATCCCCATTTCCCCAAAATATTAGAATTGCACTTGATTGGAGAGGAGAATGCCTCAGAGGAGCTGTTCATTTATGTAATCATTGGCAAGACCATTTTTGTGACCTTTTTAAGTAACAAAGGAAAATGCCACCACTGAGATATGTTAATGGATATCATACAGTTTTAGAAGTTACTTTTATTTTTCAGTTAACAAAAAGTCTATTGTCTTTCCCTCCCACATCCTCAATTTTAAAAAGATGGGGGGGAAGGGAGGGAGAGCAAAGCCCTTATAAAAATAAGTGTAGTAAACAAAATTAATCTCTACACTGACCATGTGAAGAAGCTTTGCCTCAGTCTTCACCCTGAAACCATCACCTCTCTGGCAGAGATAACTGAGCAATACAATTTGGAAAGCACTTTCACTAATGTCTCTCATTTAATCTCACAATGACTCAGGTGTTATTATTCCCATTTACAGATGGGGAAACCGAGATTCATGGAGAGAAAGTGACATGTTAGTGTCGGCAGGGTTTCATGAGAAATAATTGTCTGAGGCAAGATTTAAACCTGTCTTTCTTAATCTAAGGCCAACTACTTACTTATTGTGGCCATTATGTACCATCTGGATATGGTATGGGATAATGATGATTATTAAAAAAAAAAAGGATTCAAATATCATCATCACCTTAAGCGTTGGGGAGCCAGACATTTGGAAATGAATACCATGCAACCCCTAAAGCTTCTTCACATGGTCAGTGTAGGGATGAATTTTGTTTGACTATCCTTATTTTTTATAAGGACTTTGCTTCTTCCAAGAGAGATCTCAGCACTGACTGGATACTAGACAGACAATCCAAGAGTTTTCTAATTGCTTTTGGAGATGCTTCTAAAGGAGGAATTCTTAATCATTCATTGTCACAGAGACCCTTTGGCATATACTAAAACCTAGGAATTCCTCAGAGTAATCTATTTTTTAAATGCAAACATTAAAGTATGCAGGATTACAAAGGAATCTAGTAATATTGAAATAGATATCAGACTTATTTTAAAGGTCATGGATTCAAAGATAAGAAGCTCTATAAACAGTTTATTCCCCCAGCGTATTTGTAGGTGAAAGAAAAGAAAATGAAGGGGAAAATATTTATTGATTATGATGGACCAAGAACTGTGTTAAGGATTTTATGTGTATTATCTCATTTTGTCCTCTTGGATAAATATTGGGAACTAAGAGCTGTTATTTCCCCCATTTTATAGTTCTGATTTTTCCCATGGTCACAGAGGTAGTGAGAGTCTAAGGCTGCATCTGAACTCAAATCTTTCTGACACCAGACCAAGGACTGCATCCACTATACAAATCACTGCCTTTATGAGCTTTGCAGTTTTTTTTATATATTTCTTTATACATCAAAACATTTATTGCTCTTCTATTTCCGGGGTGGGTATCTTATATTTGCCTTTTTTGTAGACCCAGGGAGCCTGATACATAGTAAGTGCTTAAAATGTTTGTTCCATAAATGAATTAGAGGAAAATGGAAAATTTTGCCTGTTAAATTTATGGAAAAGGGAAGACTATATGATCAAACAGGACATAGAGAACATTGCAAAAATGGAATCAAATCATTTTGCTTACATTGAGTTAAAAAAGTTTCGCACAAATGAAGCCAATGCGACCAAGACTAGAAAGGCAACAACAAATTTGCAGGGAATTTCTAGAACGTATCTCTGACAGAGTCCTCCTTTCTCAAATAAACAGAGAATTGAGTCAAATTTATAAGAATACAGAGCCAGGCCTAGAGATGGGAGGTCCTGGGTTCAAATCTAGCCTCAGACACTTCCCAGCTGTGTGACCCTGGGCAAGTCACTTGACCCCCATTGCCTAGCCCTTACCACTCTTCTGCCTTGGAGCCAATACACAGTATTGACTCCAAGACGGAAGGTGAGGGTTTAAAAAAAAATTTTATAAGAATACAAAGCATTGTGCAATCAAGAAATGGTCAAAGGATTCAACAAGGCAGTTCTCAGAGAACTATTCATGGTCATGTGAAAAAAATTCTCCAAATCTCTTTTGATGAGAGAAATGCAAATTAAGAAACTCTCCAATACCATCTTATACCTACTAGATTGTCTAACATGACCACAAAAAAAGGAAAATGTTAGCTGTTGAAGGGGATGTGGAAAAATTGGGACATTAATACGCTCTTGGTAGAACTGTGAACTGATACATCCCTTCTGGAGAGCAATGTGGAACCAGGTTCCAAGGGACATGAAACTATGCCTACCCTTTGACCTAGTAATATCACTGCTGAGTCTGTTTCCCAAAGAGTTAAGAGATGAAGGAAAAGGAGCTACCTCTACCAAACTATTTGCAGCAGTTCTTTTTGTAGTAGCAAATAACTGGAAACAGGGGTTGTTCATCATCTGGTGATTGGAAGAACGCGTGGTATATGGTTGTAAGGGAATACTCTGGGCCCTTAAGGAATGATGAAGAAGATGATTTCAGAAAAACCTAGAAAGACTTATATGAATTCATGCAAAGTGGAATGAGCAGAACCAGGAGAACAACATGTGAAATAACAGAAATTTTGTAGGATGATCAACTGGGAAGAACTAAACCATTATCCAAGCCTCCAAGGTAACCAAAAGGGACTCATGAAGAAAATGCTCTTAAGGGCCAAAGAAGGAACTGTTGGAATCTGAGTGCAGATCAAAAATGTCATCTTCCACTGTATATCCTTCATGAGATCACTAATGTTTGTGTGATCTGTAGCATGATGCCATTAGCAATATGGAAATATGCATTACATGAAGTCAAAAGCATAACCTATATTCAAACTATTCACCACCTTGGGAAGGGAGGAAGACAATGTGAATTTTAAAATGTCAGAAAGCAATTGTGAAAAATTGTTTCTATTTGTAACTGAAATTTAAAAAAATGTTTGTTACTTGATGGAAGGGGCTAATAATATTCACGCTCCCTTTCAGAGATATTGCAAAAAGGGAGAGGATTGTAGTACTGAGTAAATGGGAGACATCAACACGTTTAATCTCATTTTAGCTCCAAAATGGCTTCACAGGAGAATTCTTCAAACTAGTGAGGAAAAAGCAGTCAGGATAATTATATGGTATGTAGACCCAACACTATGGTTTCTTTTGTACTGAAGGTTGAGTTTTTCAACCAATTTCTTGTGCATCATAAAATGAGACAATTACTGATTAGCTCTTAGGAAGGAAATGGCCAGTGTGGTAGAATGATTTGGGGGCTTGGAAGCAGGAGACATAAATTCCAATTTTACCTGTCCCCCTCATTAGATCACTCAAGGTACTAGCTGTATTACTATGGAAAGAGTAACTACTTTTTAGACTTAATTATTTTTATCAGTAAAATGGGGAATTTCTACCTCAAAGAGTTATTGTACTTTTTTAATTTTGTTCAGCTTCAGAGCTAGTTCATTTGCTCTAGGAAACTCCCAGTGTGCAAAAATTTCCCATCAATACAGATTGCCACTTCTTCTGGCACAGATTTTGAACAACTTGCTAAGGATTTTGATAGATGACTTAGAATTGTTCACAGAACTGGGGTATTCCAAAGGCAGGAACTGAATTCAGATCTTTTTGCCTTCTTACTTCTTGATTCCCTGGCTCTGGATTGGAATTGGATCTCTTTTCTACTCACTCCTATGTGATAGGAACAGGTGAGTTTCCTCTGCTCATTGTCATTTTCCTCATTTATCAAATAAAATATTTTCTTCTATGACTTCCAAGACCCCTTCCAGCTTTCAGTACATGTTCCCTTGATCCTATCATGCCTATTTACTCCTCTGGGCTGCCTCTCCACAGTGTTTTGAGAAGAATCAACTAGATGAAGAATGGTTTATAAACTAGCAATACATCACAGTTGCTCATGTATACTTGTTATTTATGTATACTTGCAAATGCTAAAAGAAGGCATAAAGGTTCATGACTTGCATATAGTGATTAGGGTCCTACTTTGGTTTTCCCCTCCCTAAATAGGAAATTATCTTGAAATATGCTATTATCTATCTTTCTCTCTCTTTTCTTTCTTTCTTTCTTTCCTTCCCTCCTTCCTTCCTTTTTTCCTTCATTCCTTTCTTCCTTCCCTTACTTTTTTCTTTCTTTCTTTCTTTCTTCCTTCCTTTCTTTTTCTTTCTTTCTTTCTTTCTTTTTTTCTTCCTTTCTTCCTTCCTTCCTTCCTTCCTTCCTTCCTTTCTTTTTTTCTTTCTTTCTTCTTTCTTTCTTTCTTTCTTTCTTTCTTTCTTTCTTTCTTTCTTTCTTTCTTTCTTTCTTTCTTTCTTTCTTTCTTTCTTTCTTTCTTTCTTCCTTTCTTTCTTCCTTTCTTCCTTCCTTCCTTTCTTTCTTTCTTTCTTCCTTCCTTCCTTTCTTTCTTTCTTTCTTTCTTTCTTTCTTTCTTTCTTTCTTTCTTTCTTTCTTTCTTTCTTTCTTTCTTTCTTTCTTTCTTTCTTTCTTTCTTTCTTTCTTTCTTTCTTTCTTTCTTTCTTTCTTTCTTTCTTTCTTTCTCTTTATTTTTATCTCTTTCTCTCTCTATCTAGCTACATATTTTAGCTCTCTTTCTTATCAATCTATTATATCTTTTTTATATAACTAACCCAAAAGAGTTAACAGTATATTACTCATGCATCAACAACAATCTTGAATCTTCCAGTGACTTTTAAGCATTTTCAAAGAAATAGCTTCTGTGCTCTGCTTTGAGAGAGATTTTTTTATAGACTCCAGAATCTACTTCTTTCATGGAGAAGTGAAGTCTGTAAATCAGAAGAACCCTTCTGTAGCAGTATCCTATATGACAAGGCAAGTGAAAACTAGGTCTAATAGCTAAAGACTTTTTGGCTTTTTAAGATGTTCAATTGAACATTTAAAAGGTTCAGTCTCCTATCAGGTCTAGAAAGCCCCCCTGGGGCCAGCTTAAGTAACTATGCCATTAGGCACTCAGCTGCAAATTGCCTATTAAGTCTGACTGAAACTGTAAAATTGCTTTTCACAATGCAAATTAATGTAAATAAGAACAATTGGTTACACATATCACAGGCTATCAAATTGTCGACAGATGATGCATACTGTTTTCCCCCCTCTGAATTAGCATTGCTTTAAATTTATATTTAGCTTGCCTTACCAGGCCTCGATGTCCCTGTGATCAGTTTCACAAATGTCCAATAAACAAGACCCACACTGATCTGTGGCAACCATTATTTGAAATGTGAACCCCTTCTTAGGTAGGTCTGAAATACTTACATCCACGTTCAACAGCACAAGCTGCTGCATTTAGCCTTAGACAGTGGGCATCACTATTATTATTGAATCAAAGGTTGAAAGTAGGATGAGGAGAGCCCAGGCTCCCAAAGTCACTTTTTTATGACTTCACTGTGGTGCCTCCTTGTTGAGAAGAGGCTTTAAAATGGCTGGTGCTCAATGATTTTATAATCTTTAAAATCTACTTAATAAAATTTACCTTTGACAATTAAGAAATCATAGGATCATTGATCTGGGACTAATCAGACCATTCTCACTTAAAAAAAAAAAAGCAAAATGAGACCCAGATTTGTATAGTGATCTGTTGAAGATTACACAGATGAAAGAATCAGGAATTGAAGTGGTGCTGCCTGGTGGTGACCCCAGCTATGGAGAATCCATCCATTATCTTTTGCATCTCAGTCTCATAGACTGTACTGAGTGCATAATCATCTATGAACAGCGTTATAATAATTTAGGAAAGAGCAAAGGATTTATACAAAGGAAAAATCACATATAAATAACTGAATTTATTAACAGAGAAGGGACAAGACAGGGGAGGATAAGGGGAAAGGTTTGCATCTGACCATTTACCCCAACCCACTATTGTTAATTTCTAAAATTAATCCTTTTCTAAGCTAAACTAATCTAAAGATTACTAAGGGTTACTAAAGTTAAGTCCTAACAGGGAGCCCAGATTCTCACTTAGAGTCCTTTGGTGGGTCAAGGAATAGGAATCCAAGTTATGGTATCCTTAGATGATCCAGGCAAGGTAGAGATTATTTTCCCCAGTCAATCTATCAACCAGGATGACTAGAGATTTCTTCTCCACTTCTTCTAGTTGAATCTCACAGGCAGGCTGCTTGATAGATGGTTTTTCCAGGGGAGTCTCAGATCCACAACTTTAGTCTTCACTTCCAGCTCCAGACTGACTGTTGGAAATCTCCTTTAACAGCTTAGAACTTTGACCCAACCAGCTCTTGGAGAATTCTAGGCTGTCCCTCAAACTCTTGCTACAACAGAAAGTCATGTACCAACTCTCCCTCAACTTTAGTCCTGGCTTGTAACTTTTTCAAGTTAAGTAATTTACTCTCAGTCTGGTTCCTGACCTTGATGTCTTGTTCATCTTCATGGAAGGCATATGACAAAACTGCTGAAAATATGCTAAAAAGCAAAGGAATGAGCACACAGCCCTTCTTCCCTCTTTTGGTGATTGGGAGAGACAAGAGCATTGTCCACTATCCAGAACCCATGAAAATATGCCATCATGGATCTGTTGAAAATATTGCTGAGCATTTCCAGGAAATCAAATTTTGCTGTAATCTTCCACAAGCCATCATGCCTGACAGCAACAAAAAACCTTGGTCAGGCCGATGAATGTTGTGCTCAGACCTCTGAAACTTCTGGCATCTCTTTTGGAGTTTTGGGGAAGCAAACACCATATTGACTTCTCTCCAGCCTTATTGAAGCTCCATTGGATCTTAAATAGGTGACCATTGTCCAGGTGAAGGATCAGCTAATTAAGAAGGACTTTTGCAAAAGTCTTGCCAGCAATGAATAAGAAAGAAACTCTCATCCCCTATAATATGATTGAAGCAGGTCAATCTATTACTTTTAACGTTCTGTAGGTGGGAAATGGGAACATCTTTTAATTGAGGATTAATGTCTTCTTGCTGTATAATAGAAGATTTTAGTCAACTTTTGTATGAGCAGTGGGCCCCTGTATTGTAAGTCACTGCTGAAAGGGAATCAGCACCAGCTGCTTTGCCATGCAAGAGAAGCCTAATGACTCTCAAAACCTCTTCTTCAGTTAGAAGTTCGGCTAGAGAAGGATTGACTTTAACTTGAAGTCTATGGTCAATGGTTTCATCATTGATTGATAATGGGCCGTTGAGAACCCTGTGGAAATGTTCCATTAATTTTTCCAGGATCATGTCCTTTTCACTGATCAGTGTGGCTCTGTTGGTGCTGAGTAGTTGAGATACAGGTCTTTAGCCTATAAATAGATTTCAAGGCTTCATAGAAGTACTTTGGATTGTTACTATCAATGCAAAACTTAATTCCATTTAGCTTCTTACTGAGCCAAGAATCCTGAATTTCCAAAACTTTTGATGGAGTTAAACACTATCTTCTTAGAAATGGGCAAGTTATCCTGCCGATAAACCCTGTGAAGTTCTTGTTTTTCATTTAGCAGCTTCTGAATTTCTGTATCATTTTCATCAAACAAATCCTGATGTTGGGCAGTATTCTGTGCTATATGAGAAAATGTTGTGCTGTACACCAAACCTCTGAAAAGTTATTTACTCTTTTTTCTGCTCTACTGTTGCCAATCATGTGTTGACTGAGCTGTTCTTCCAAGTCAGCAACAAATTTCTCTCACTTTGCAACATGCTGTAATCTATTGACAAAAAGTTTTCTAGAAGTCATTTTGCCTCGGGGTCGCCACTTTTGTTGAATGCAAATGTTTAACTTGAAGCAGATAATTCTATGATTGGTGCAGCACTTTGTTGCCACACACAGCTTTTGCCAACTTCACATTCTATCTGCTTTTTATCCTTAAAATGGCACTCTAATAAATACTATTGTTTGCTTTAAGGGTGCATTCCACAGAGATTTATTGTCTTTAAGTTAACAGAAGATACTGTTGGTGGTGAGGTCATAACATGTACAGGTCTCCAGTAGTGATTTTGGATGTTGCTATTTCTAACTTCATTCCTTCTAAAAGCTTTCTGCCACATCTGATAGTTTGTGTATATTCTGACATTAAAGGCACTCAGAATTATAAACATATCATTTTAAAAAATAAATTTGACCTTACTCAGTGTTTGTCATGGAGGGAGCATATGCACTGATGATGATGGCACAGGACTTTCCTCAATGTGAAAATTTCATTGCTATGAGTATGTCATTCACTCCTTTTTGGGAGGCATACAAATTTGTTGACTAGATTACATTTGATTCCTGAATTTATGCCAGTTTTATGACACTCCTCATTATGGTGATCACTCCAAAAAAAATGTTCATCCAGATGTGACTTTAGGAAACTAGCCTTCATTTGCTGCCTTTGTTTTTTCTGGGGCTGCTTTTTGGATGAAATGCTTCCTGAGTTCTCTCACAATAAGACCTATTTTTCTTTCAGGTCTCCTGGATTTCATGTTACTCATAAGTTTATGTACATTTTACAGATCTCTAGTGAGTGAAATCACCTTCACAAAAGTTTTTATGCATTTGTGTATTTGTGTGTGTGTGTGTGTGTGTGTGTGTGTGTGTGTGTGTGTGTTTCAACGTCAAAGTAGCATCTGTTGAGGTAAACAGTCCAGGCTTAGGTGAAGTAGCTAATTTCAGGAATACAATTTTAGGATGCCTTTTCTGGTCCTTTCCTCCCACCAGAAGGTGAGCAGTGCAATCCTTAAAAGTTCATTCCACCAGCCAGGGGACTGGCAAATCCCACAGTTGTTTCCATTCAGTAGAAAACTCTGTGCCCAGACTAACCTGGGTACAGGTTAGTTATTACAGCTCTCTGTGCATCTACACCTGCTGCTTCATCATTTGCCCATTGTCTTTTGAAGTAGGAGTAAAGTAAGAATATAATGAATCAGTAAAATGGTAAAATGGAATGGGTGAGTTGTTGGGCTTACTCTCTCTTCCAGAGTCATTGAAATCTAGTGGGAAGACAGAAGTCAAGACAATTGGTGATGGCTCAGGAGGCAGTGGATGACATTGGCTTTTTTAATATCCAACCAAGTGTCTGTTTTTCTGATGTCTAGTAGTGCTTGCTTCTTCTGCTTTCATGGCCATGGCACAAATCATTGTCAGCTGCCCCTTCTGCCAGGGGAAGTCTTCAGATACCCTAGAGTAGACTCTGCTCTAACTCAACAGTTGGACATAGGCTTGTCACAGTTACCCTAAGCTTGGTTTAGCTTGCCTGCTAAGAATGTTTTACCAGAATGTGGTGGCTGCACATGCTGCAGCTCCTTGGAACTGGGTAGCAGCCCTAAAAAGAGCTCAGCACGTCTTTCCTAAAGAGATGTCTTCCTTGAATATCCCATAGAAACTAACTAGAGGACAGGAGGATGGTAAAGTGGAAATATAAAACTGGCATTTTGTTTCTGGATCCTTCAATTTGGGACTTTCTGGGAAAGGAAATAAAAGTAGAGGCAGTGTAGAGGAGGAAGAGACTATGTTTCAGGTATTAGGAAACATTATTCATAGCCACCTTTAGCCACTCACTTCCAAGCATGATGTCTATGTGGAGGGGGAGTTGGGAAATGAGAAGAGAGAATCAAAGGGGAATTGTTGTAGGAAAAACTCAATTGATCTAGACAAATTTCTTATATCTCAGGCCTGATCTCTCCAATGGACAGCTTATACTTTTTTTTCTTCATAGAAATCTCTCTCTTTTTAAGACTCAGAAAATTTCCATCTTCCATGAAACCCTGCTGATTGAACCATCTCTGCTTGTGATTTCCAAAGCAAAAATAAATTGAATAGGCTTGAGTGGGACTCTATTTCTCCCAACAAAACACTTGGTCCTCTTCAGTATCCTAATTTGTCTTGATGTATGGAAAGAGCATAAGAAGGAGACTGGCATAAGATTGGCCATGTCCGGCTTGTCAGTTCTCACAGGACCACCAGAGGTCTTGGCAGAACTTCCAATTGATCCTTCCCCCAAACATCCTCATCCCATTTTGGAGGTTCTCCAAGAACCTGAGATTCATGTTCAACTCTGGGACATACTATTTAACTAATAATCCCTGACCTTCTTCAAAACCAAGCTCAAATGCCACCTTCTTTCTGCAGAAGGGATGTCATGATCCCTTCTGCTGAAGCTACTACATCCCTCACTCAGATTTCCTTCTATCTGATCTGTGTATATTTGGAATATACATAATTATTTGCATGTTGACTGTTCCTTTAGAAAATAAACTCTGAAAGAATGCTATCCACATCCAGAGAAAGAACTGTGGGAGCAGAAACACAGAAGAAAAACCTATGATTGATCACGTTATTAAATGATGATATGATTAGGGTTTTGGGCATTAAAATATCACTCTACTGCAAATATGAATAACATGGAAATAGGTTTTGAACAATGATCCATGTCTAATCCAGTGGAACTGCTTGTCAACTCCAGAAGTGAGGAGGGAATCATGAATCTCATGTAACCATGGAAAAATATTCTAAAGAAAAAAGAAAAGAAACTCCTTGAGGACAGGGACTATTTTTGTCTCTTGGCTTCACCAATGTTTTGCATAATGATTGGCACATAGTAAGCACTTAATTAACCCTTTTTAATTGACTAGTTGATAGAATATGTGACCTTGAGTAAATATCTAAATAATTCTGGGACTGTTTTTCCTCATTTGTGAAATGAAGGGATTGAACTAAGTGATTTCTAAAATCTCTTGTGACTCTTATCAGTAGTTACCTTACATTAGCTTCCTCCAGGTTGGATGATGAGTTCTTCCTTGGTTTTGAGTTAGCCACTATCATCTTCTTTCAGAACAGGTGCTACTTCAATCTTCTTCCTGGGTTTTACCTGTCTTTCCTTCAGTATTCCAGTCTTGTTGTCTCAGTCATGCCAAATGGCCTGCCCATAGACTTTCTAAGGGGACAGATCTCTGGCCTCAAAAAGGATTAACTCATCTTGTTCTATGAAGCCCTCTTTTTAGGTCCCAATTACAAGCATCTCAGAAATTTGGAAATATCTATCTCTACCAGGAGTTTCTGCCATAGGGCATGCTCCTCCCAGCAAGAGAGAAGCCAGAGAAATCAACTCTTTTCAGACACTTGCTACAAACATTCAGCAGGTAACATTTTACTGAGTTTTTGATGAGAAGGTCACACTCAAAGAGCTTTGTCAAAATGGCCAAGATGCTGTTTTTCAGAAAAAAGACACATTGATGGATGACATTAATTACATTTTTATTTAATTTTGTGATAATTATACAATTCAGTGAGGAAGAAGGTCACAAGACTGATTTTTTTATTTCCATTACTTTGATGACATCCCAGCTGAAGTGGCAACCCTTCACCCAATATAATCTCCTGAAGTGGTGAACTCATTAACAAAGAGAGACAACACACTGCCTTGCTGAGTACTCCACATGAATGCTGTGTTTTCACTTGAAAATAAGGGTAAAAGGACAGAAGAAAAATTCTAAGCAGAATGTTTTCCTTTCTTGATCTTTCTATCATGATTCTTGGAGAGATTCCACTAACTGTAAGCCTTACAGACACACTGGGATGGTGACAGAGAAAGACCATTGGACAAGCAGGAAGATGCTTTGTTTTCTTGTCACAGATCTGCCCTTTAGAAGGGATGAGAACCAAGGTAAAAAAGGAAAGGGGTATGAAATCGTGGCTACAGTCTCACTGATGTTCTCCCAATGTGATATTGAGAATGAAAGATATACTACATTCCAATTCCTGCTTCCAGGTCTTCTACACAGGTGAGATGGGCTCCCTCTTCACCTCCACCTTGTTTCCTTCAAATTTTATCTCACTCCACCACCCATAAAGTGTATTTTTCTTGATTTCCCCAGACACTGGTGTCCTCCTCAAACCCAAATTATCTTGTGTTGGTTTTCTATAGTCTATGCCCTTCCTCTGTCCCCTTCACCAAAACACATAATGAAATAATGCAATATAAATGACAGGTACCTACAATGAGGGGCAGTGTAGAGGGACAGAGAAAGAGAGAGAGATTTAGATCCAGAAAGACCCAAGTTCAAGCCACCATCTCTGAGGTACATTGGCCAGGTGACCATAAGCAAGTCACTGAAAGTTTCAATGTCCTGTAAATCTCTAAAATTAGAAGCTTTAACAAGGAAATGTGCTCACCTGCATTGAAAAGAGGAAGAACCCTCAAGTCAGTGTTTCCTATGTCAATGAAATCATAGATCCAGTATTTAATCCTGGGAGATCATTTTTACCTTACAGATTGTGTGTGTGTGTGTGTGTGTGTGTGTGTGTATGATATAAAGACACACAACGAGAGAGAAATAGTTACACAGCATATTCATTTTGGAGATGCTCTACATGTTTTATCATAAACAGAACCTGGCCAAATACCACAGGAGAGAGAACCCTGCCCCTGACATGAGAAGCCTGTCCTGGTTGATCTTTGATCTTTTTTGTGGCACTAAACTAATGAGGATTGAATTTAAGAATATTGAGATTTTTAGCATTCAGAAAGGAACCCAAGCAGTGCTTTATCCTCACATCTACCCAGATTCCCTTCTTTCCTTATGCCACTATAAACTCTCCTTCTAAGAAGACTGTGGAAAGGGTTGGCAAGATGAAGAAGTAGTTTTTGAAATGTCAATTGTCTCTGGATCTCTGTTGACTTCCAGTAACTCTTGCCATTTGCTTCTGGATTCTGGTCACAAACATTACAAGGAGGGAAGAGTCAGAATATTCAAAAGCTGTGCCCATATTCTATTCTATTCTACTAGATAGCGAGATTCTATGTAGGGTTGGTGAAGACATGGCACACATGCAGAACTGGCACGCAGAAGCTGCTCCATTCCCCTCTTCCCAGCACCTGAGGACATTTTTTGCATGCTCCACCCCTCTGTCCAGACTTCCAAAGATCTGGGGGGGTGGGGGGGGGCTCAGAGACAGTTTGAATTTGCCCTCTGGGCACTCGAACTAGGAAAAGGTTCATCAACAAGGCACCAACAAGCAAACACATGACAAGCACTGTGAAAATAATGGAAGTTTTTATTTTCATGTGATAATAATTATATGAAATCATTAATAGAGAGTTGGCCGTGGAGTTAGGAAGACCTTGTTTTCACGTTCCATCTCTAAACTATAACAGCTCTACAAGTCGTTTAAATTATTGGTAACATAATATTGCACCATGGCAAGTTTTCTAGCTTTAGTCAGAGAAACTGAATTCAATCCCGTCTCTGTCCGAAGACAGACAACTTTTGAAGACCTTTCTGGGACTCAGTTTCCTTAACTGCAAAAATGGGAAAATTTAGTATCTTTTCTCAAATTACTCCAAGTAGTTTTAATTTTTAAAAACTTTTTATGGGTTATCTTTGTTTTATTTTAATAAATTTCCACCTAAGTTTTTCAAAGTTATATGATTCACTTCCTGGAAGTGACTAGCAATTCAATTTGTGTTATACATGTATTATCACACAACACATATTCTCATATTTTACTTTTTTATAAGCGAATAGTCTTATAAAACCCAAACCCCAAATCACATACCCAAATAACCAAGTGATAAATCATATATTTTTATCCACATTTATACTCCAACAGTTCTTTCTCTGAAGGTGGATAACATTCCTTTTCATAAGTCCCTCAGAATTGTCCTTAATCACAGTTTTGCTATTAGTAGCAAATCCGATTACATTTTACTGTCTCACAATATTTCAGTTACTGTATATAATATTCTCCTGGTTCTGCTTATTTCACTCTACACTATAGGTCTTCCTAGTTCTTTCTGAAGTCATCCTGTTCCTCATTCCATATAGCACAATAGTATTTCATCGCCATCAGATGCCACAATTTGTTCAACCATTCCCCAATTGAGGGACACTTTCTCATTTTCCTATTTTTTGCCACTACAAAGAGCACAGCTATTAATATTTTTCTACAAAATTTTTTCATTATCATCTCTTTAGGGTACAAACCTAGCAGTTTATGGCTGGATCAAAGGATATGCATTCTTTTGAAGCCTTTTTTTTCCACAGTTCCAAATTGCCTTCCAGAATGGTTGGATCAATCCACAACTCCCCCAGCAATGCATTAGTGTCCCAATTTTGCCACAACCCCTCCAACATTTATTATTTTCCTTTACTGTCACATTGCCCACCCTGCTAGGTGTGAGGTGATATCTCAGTGTTGTTTTGATTTGCATTTCTCTAATTATGAGAGATTTAGAACACTTTTTTCATGTGATTACTGATAGTGTTGATTTCTTTATCTGAAAACTGCCTATTCATGTCCCTTGACCATTTGTCAATTGGGGAATGGCTTGGGTTGTTTTTTTTTTCTACAATTGACTTAGCTCCTAATAAATTTGAGAAATTAGACCTACCTTTGTCAGAGGTTTTTGTTATCTTCCTCCCAATCTGTTGCTTCCCATCTAATTTTGGTTGCATTGGTTTTGCTTGTACATTTTTTTAAAAATTTGATATAATCAAAGTCATTCATTTTACATTTTGTAATATTCTCTGTCTCTTGCTTGGCTTTGATTTTTTTCCTTTCCCAGAGATCTGACAGTTATACTATTCTATGTTCACCTAATTTACTTATAATTTCCTGCTTTATATTTAAGTCATTTACCCATTCTAAATTTGTCTTGGTATAAGGTGTGAGATGATCTTTTTCTTCTCTAATTGCTAAAGCTAGCATTCTAATACAATATTAAATAATAGTGGTGACAATGGGCATCCTTGCTTCACTCCTATTCTTATTGGGTGGGCTTCTAATTTATCCCCATTGCAGATTATATTTGCTGATGGTTTTAAATAAATACTACTTATTTTTTAAATAAAAGGCCCTTTTATTATTCTGCTTTCTAGTGTTTGCATTAAGAATGGATGTTAATATTTTGTCAAATATATTCTTTTTCTGCATCTATTGAGATAATCGTGTTATTTCCATTAGTTTGATTATTGATTTGGTAATTTATGCTGATGGTTTTCCTAATAGTAAATCAACCTTGCATTCATGCTGTAATTCCCACCTCATCATAGTGAATAATCCTTGTGATATATTGCTCTCATTTCTTTGCTAGTATTTTATTTAAGATTTTGCATCACTGTTCATTTAATAAATTGAGCTTTAATCTTCCTTCTCTGTTTTTGGTCTTCTTGGTTTAGGTATCAGCACCATGTTTGTGTCATAAAAATAACTGGGTAGGACTCCTTCTTTGATAATTTTGCAAATAGTGTATATAATATTAGAAATAATTGTTCTTTAAATGTTTGATAGAATTCACTTGTGAATCCATCTGACTATATCGATTTTTTCTTGGGGAGTTCAATTTCCTTTGTTAATCTAGGCAATTTATATTTTTGTAAATATCCATTTTACCTAGATTATCATATTTATTTCATATAATTGGGCAAAATAACTACTAATAATTACTTAAATTTCCTCTTCCTTGGAGGTGAAATCACTCTTTTAATTTTTTATATTGGTAATTTGATTCACTTCTTTCTCTTTTTAATAAAATTAACCAATACTATGTCTATGTTGTTTGTTGGGTTTTTTAAAAATAGAACCAGGGGGCAGCTGGGTAGCTCAGTGGATTGAGAACCAGGCCTAGAGATGGGAGGTCTTAGGTTCAAATCTGGCCTCAGCCACTTCCTAGTTGTGTGACCCTGGGTAAGTCACTTGACCCCCATTGGAACCAATACACAATATTGACTCCAAGATGGAAGGTAGGGGTTTAAAAAAGTAGAACCAGCTTTTAGTCGTATTTGTTAGTTCAATAGCTCTTTTGCTTTCAATTTTATTAAATTCTCCTTTGATTTTTAGAATTTCCAATTTAGTCTTTAACTGGGGATTTTTAATTTGTTCTTTTTCTAGTCTCCCCCCCATTCATTGATCTGTTTTTCCCCCTATTTTATTGATATAAGCACTCAGAGATATAAATTTTCCCCTGCATACTTCTTTGGCTGTAACCTATGAATTTTGACGTTTTCTTATTGTCATTCTTTTCAATAAAATCATTGATTATTTATAGGATTTTTTCTTTGACCAACCCATTTTGATGAATCAGAGTAGTTTCCAATTAATTTTTATTACATGAAACCTATTGATTTTAATTTTTTTTTAAAAAATTATTGCATTATAATTTGGAAAAAGTTGCATTTATTATTTCTCCTTTTCTATATTTGGTCATGAAGTTGTTATGCCCTAGTACATGGTCAATTTTTGTATATGTGCCATGTGCTGCTGAAAAGAAGGTATAATCCTTTTTAAACCTATTTAATTTTCTCCAGCTGTCTATTAAATCTAACTTTTCTAAAATTTCATTCACTTCCCTTACTTCTTTCTTATTTATTTTTTGGTTAGATATATCTAATTCTGATAGGGGAAGGTTGATTTCCACTAGTATGGTTTTACTATCTTTTTTTCCCTCCTTAAGCTCCTTTAGTTTCATCTTTTAAAAATCTGGATGCTATACCATTTGGTGCATATATGTTAGATACTGATATTTCTTCATTGTTGATACTGTCTTTTATAAAAATGCAATTACCTCCTTTATCTCTTTTTAAATCATTTTTTTTGCATTAGCTTTTTCTGAGATCATGATTGCTTCCCTTGCTTTTTTTGTATCAGTTGAAGCCCAGTAGATTCTACTCCAGCTTTTTACCATTACTCTGTGTGTGTTTACATGCATCAAATGTATTTCTTGTAAACAACATATGGTAAGATTTAGTTTTTAATGCATTCTGCTGTCTGCTTCCATTTAATTGATTAGTTCATTCCATTTATGTTCACAGTTTAGATTACTGTTAGTGTCTTCCCCTATCTTGATTTCCTCTTTTAATCCTACCCCTTATTTTTTTTTACTCTTTCCATTCAGATCCAATATTCTTCTTTTATTCACAACCTCCCCCTCCCTTCCTTATACTACGTTCCTTTCTACCATCACCCATCTTATTCTGCTCCTACTTCCCTTTAGGGTCTTTTAACCACTCCCACCAACTTCTCCCTCCCTTATATTACTCCCTCCTCACCACCTCCTTTCTTATTCCCCTTCTACTTCTCTTTAGAGTAAGATTGGATTTTATACCCCAATAAATCTGTGTGTTCCCTCTCTGAACCAATTCCAAGTAAGGTTTAAGTATTACCCACTACTATCCTCTTACCTATCACTATCCTCATCCTTGCCTCCTCTGTAATAGAATTTCACCCCCATGCTTCTTTTTGTGATATAATGTATCCCCTTTTACTTCTCTCTCCCCCTTTCCCTTAGTAAAATCCTCTTTTTCACTCCTATTTTTTTACCTATACTTCTAACTACTATGATTATGATAACAATTTTTAAGAGTTACAGATAGCATATTTCTATATAGGAATATAAATAATCTGACTTTATGAAACTCCTTAAATTTTTTCTCTTATTTACCTTTTTATTATTCTCTTGATTTTTGTATTTAGACATCAAATTTTCTGTTGAAGTCTGGTCTTTTCAGGAATGCTTGGAAATCTTCTCTTAGTAAATGATCATACCTTGAACAAATAGTATCAGTTTTGATGAGTAAGTGATTCTTGGTTGTAAATTCAGTTCCCTTGCCTTTCAGAATATCATATTACAAGTCTTCTGGTCCTTCAATGTGGAAGTTGCCAGATCATGTGTAATCTTGACTAAGAATACATGATATCTGAATTATTTCTTTCTAACTGCTTGCTGTATTTTATAGTTGGCCTGAGTGCTCTTGAATTTGGCCATCATATCCCTGGGAGATATCATGTGGGGATTTATTGCAGGAGGTGATCTGTTGATACCTTATATTTTACCATAATATTTAAGAATATCAGGAAGTTTTCTTGTATCATTTCTTGTAATATGATATCTAGATTTTTTTTGTTTGTGAATTTTAGGTAGTCCAATAATTCTTAAATTGTCTTTCCTGGGTCTATTTTCCAGGTCCAGTTGTTTTTTCAATGAGATATTTCATGTTTTCTTCTATTTTTTTCATTCTTTTGATTTTGATTTGCTTCTTAATGTCTTGTGAAATCGTTAGCTTCTATAACACAAATTCTAATTTTTAAATACTGAATATCTTCCATGGACTGGCTACATTCTACTTTTAATAGCACTCTTTTCTTCATTGGATGTTTCTACCTCTTTTTCCAGTTGACCAATTTTGCTTCTTAAGCTGTTATATTTTTTTGCATTATTTTCAATTCTTTCCCCCATTTTTCTTCTTATTTTTCTTTGACCTAAGTCCTTATTTGATTTTTAATTCTTTTTTTAGTTGTTCCAGAACTTGAGACAAATTTCTATTTTCATTTGAAGTTTTATTTGTATTTGCTTGAATCTCACCATCCTCTGTTGGTTCTTTGCTTTGATCTTTGTCTCCATAGAAATTTTCAGGGTTTTAGTGCTTCTTTTGTTTTTTGCTCATTTTCTCAGCCTTTTTTGTGCCTGTAGCCTGGGAATTCTGAAAGCTGCTTGGTGATTCTGTCTCCTTTGCTGCTGGTTTGCATAGTTTGGCACTGTGAGCTATTTTTGTCCTGGTGCTAAGTCTTCACCACAACAATGCAGGATTGAAAGGGCCCAGAGCTATGGCCTTCCAAGACTCACTGTGGGCTGGTGCCAAAACCTGGGACTTCAAGGGATGTTTCTGAGGGGCTCTTTTGGGTTTTTTTTTACACCTGAAGTTAGTCTAAATCCAGTTTTGGAATCTTACAGTAGGTGGTGTGGGTGGTAGGCCAGCACTCATGTGTGCAGTTTTGCTTCTGGTTTCTCCTTATCACATGAAACTCAGCTTACTCTCTCTGACCTGCTTCCATATTTCTGTTGATTTTTTGACACCTGTCATTTTGAGACACTTTTTAAAGATTGGTTTGGAATGATTGTCAGAGTGGTTTTGGTTTTTGCTGCTACTAAGAGGCTATATTGGCTCAACCCCCCTACAAGTAGTTTTTGAAACTAATCCACCCTCTGTGCATCAGTGTACTTACTTGCCCATGGTCACTACAATTCTTACTATTTCCATCCTCTATCATCTTTGCATTTTTAATGGTTTCATCAAAATATCTTTGTATTCTTTAATTTATTCTTTTTTATTATTAAGTGAAAGGAGGATGTTCTTAACTTGAAAGCTTTAGGGCTTCCAGGGATTCATGTTTAGATTTCAGAGGGTCCATGAACTGTTGGAAAAGATATATTTTTTTCACCAAGATTTGGCCTTATTTATAATTTTATGCCCTTAAAAACACAATTCTTAGAAATACCAGATAGGTTTATCATACTGGATGCAAAAAGGGTCTATTATACAGAAAAGATTAAAAATGTCTACTTAGAGCATTTATTATAGTTGTCCATAGTTTTTCTCTCTTCCAAGACTATTCATATGCTTTCACCATTAATCTATTACTCTCAGTATTATAAAATTGCATCAATTTTCTATAGATCCTGCATGTTAAGCTTTTACCAGAGTTATTCAATTCAAAGATTTTCCCTAATCAATTACTTTTCTTTTATTTTTGCTACCAAGATTTTTGCCCTTGTAGAAGATTTTAAATGACTGATAATCAATGTCCATTTTATCTCTTTAAGTCTCCTTTATCCGTTGTCTCATTATAATCTATTTTAATCACTGTTATAAAAGTTATGACTTTCCATTCTCCTTGAACAATTCATGTTCATGTAGATCATGTATAAATTCTAAATTGGTATAGCATATAATCAAAGAGTTTCAGATTTGGAAAGGACTTCAATGACCATCTAATTTAAATCACATCTAAAATGAATCACCCCTAATAGTTGTAGCTATTGTTTTAAGACCTTCAGTGAGAGAAATATGCTCCCTCCACTTTTCAATTGTTATGACTTTTTTTCTTTATTAACAACAAATCCTCCATTACTAGTTGTACCCAGGAGACAGAGAAACTCTAACTTATTTTCCATATGCCATCTTCCCTCCTCAATCTTCTTTGGGTCAGACATTCTTTGCTTCCACAGAGTCTCAGATCCTATGAACTTAAGAACTTTCATCAATCAGATGTGTTTCTTTAAACAATCTCTATTTTACCCCAATGTGATACTCAGACCTGAGCACAAAACTTATATATGGCCCAACATAAACAAGTTATGGTGAAACTATGACTTCCTAATTTTAGGATGCTTTTATTATCTTCCTTAATCCCCAAATCACATCATTTTAGTATGTATATATGTGTGCTGCCATTATATATTATTATACACCTATTTGGCCTAATATCTACTCAACTAAGACATTTTGGATTCTCAGTCTTTTATCCATGAGCTTAGCTATTCCTTCCAGCTTTGGATCCTATACCCAATTGTTCAGCAGGACATCTGGGATTGCATCTGAATTCTTTATGGAAACATTAAACAGCACAATGTCAGGCCCAGATAACAGGGTGACTTCAATAGTGAACCCCTTTCAAGATAACATTAAATCATTAATGACTACTCTTTTCTTCTAACTGTTCAACCAGTTGTGAATCCTTCTGCTTATACTATCCACTAGTCCAGATTGTTCTATATTTTTTTAAAAGCATTAATGATGTTATTGGATGTTTTGCTAAAATCTAGTTAAAAATTATCTAGAGTTGTGTTTTTTTAATTTATTGAATTAGTAACCATGCCAGAAAAGGCATAAAAGTTATCTTGGCATGAATTGTTCTTTATCATGCCTCATTTTCTCTTTTTGATTGCCACTTCATTTCTCTAGATATTCACTAGGCAGCTCTTTAATAATATAACCTATAATTTTGCCATAAATTGAAGTTGAGATAGCTGAATTCTTGGCTCTCTATTCCCCATTAATTTATTTGAAAGGTTAGTATATAAATCAATTAATGTGTCAATTCCCAGAAAATATTCATTCATATAGAAAGATCCATGGGATGGCCGAAGAAACACTTAATTTAAGATTAAAAAGAGGAATCATAGGCTGGACTGTACCACCTGATCACTCTGCCATTCTATCCCATCTAGATTCTGGATTGGATTTCCAATCAAATAAATGATATGGTTGTACCAGATAAGATGCCATCTCTGTATAATAGCATTAAACCATTAATATCTTTATTCTATCTCATTCAAATCAACTTCTAGGACAATAGTTATTCCAATTTCATGAGCTTAGCTTATAAGTAATCACTCTGTTTTATCAGAATGACTTTCAGATAAGGTGTGATTTCTAAAGGGTAAATACTTTCTTCCTATATTCATTCTAGAATAAGGAAGTTTCTTGAATTCTCATCATTTTTCCTTTTGTCTCTCCCCTCTGTTTGGATTGCTTTTCATTGAAATTATATTTTCCCAAAATTAATTAATTAATTATTTCAATCTCTTCCCTCTTTTTTTTTTCTAACTTACTCATGGTTGTTTTAATTTGTTTTCATTTTTGAGTCTCCAAAATGAATGCTAATTTTTGTTTTTGTTCTCTAAATGATCCTTTGATCAGGTGATCATGTTAGCAGTGATTCAGATATTAATTTTTTCATGCTTCAAAACCTTTTTAAGTCTTTTATATGATGAACATGCATGCCACATTTCCTAATTATCAAAGTGCTTTGCATTAGTAAGAAATGAATAAAAGTTGGTGTCCTTCCTAATCATGTCGATATTTTTTCAAAGAACTGATTCAAATTCCTTCATTTATTTTTGTTTCTCAGAAAAGAAAAAATTTAATTATGAAGATTAATTATTTTTCTTCTTCCTTATAAATTAAGGATTTTCTCTTGATTGCTTACAAGATTTCTTATTTAATGTTAAAGTTCCCAAGCTTAGCCACAACTCTTCATTGATTAAAAGAGTTAATCTGTTTCCAATTTGTGGATAATATCAGTCTATACTTTGTCCAAAGTTACCAGTATAATTAGACAATTTACTTGCATGCCTTCCTGAAACCATCTAGACCTTTCATTTCACTCAGGTTTTGTTCCTGAAATATCAATATAGATAATGAATGAATATGAAAACCTTTTTTTACTTTATTTTTCTCACTTTTTTGCAATATGGCTAATATGGAAATATCTGTGACAGAGCTTCATATGTAAAATTGGTATTTTATTTTTTGCCTTCTGAATCAGTATGAGAGGGGTGTCCAGAAGAGAAGATTTTAAACCTAATATAAAAATACAAAAGATCACTAATTCTTATATTTTTTCCCATAATCTATTTTTAGTTAAATTGTCTTGATTCGTAGATTTTCCAATTGTTCTCCAGCCTTGTTTACTTTTCTTTTTATTTTGACAGTTTTTATTCCACATATACATTTTAGATTTTCAAATTTATGTATCTGTTTTCCCAATCCATCTTTGTTTTTTGTGTTCTTATTAAAGCTCTAAATTTATTTTATTTTCTAGTATTATTTCTTACATTCTGGTGTTCTACACCACTTTTGAGTGGAGATATTCAGATTGTTCTATTCATCTTATTATTAGGGTTGAACTATTTAACTGAAAATAGTAGAATTTTGCATCACTTTATTATACTCTCAAACATTCAGTCATTGTACACACCAAAGGAATAATGTCAAAATGTCTTTTAATATATTTTTTTCTGTGAGGTCTTCAATATGAGGAATTACTTTCTTTTCCTTATTTGTGGCAATTTATTTTCTTTTACTTTATTCACATATGTAGAAGCTCAGGTTTTCTTTGTTTTGTTTTGTTTCTGGGAGGAAATATCAATCCTTCTTAAATAAAAACAACAAAGCTTTTATATGAAATGAACATTTTTACCTAGAAGATCACAACAACCAAAATATCTAGAACAGAGATGATTATTATCAGCAATATGATCATAGTTTGTGAATAATTTAACTATACTGACCTAATGAGGAAGAGAAAATAAGTTAAATGTCCCTTAATAATATTGGCCTTCTTCACCTTCAGTTATATTAGGAGGACTACAGAAAAGAAGATAAGAAGACCCATGGAGGTTCAACATGGTCAATTCCCTTAAAATTGAGTTTTATTTTTACTTTTAAGTCACCTCTCAGTCTGCTTCTTGATTCATTCCTATATTTAATATCATTAGCCTCAATCCTAATGTAATCCAGGAGTACAGTTATTCATTTCCTTTGTGATTACTAAAATATCAACATATCTCTTATTTCAGAAAAACTCAGGATTCCATCTGATTTCATGAAATATTATTTAATAAACCAGAGGAATCTTCTATCTGAAAAGTAATTACTCATATCTACCAATATTATAAAGGCCTAGGATTAAATAGACATTATAATTATTGACCATATAGTCTATTAATTATGCAATCAATAACAACACAAAGAAAAATAACAATTCACAATATTGTAGTTTGTGAATAAGTCTAATACCATATCTACATCTAACAATATTACAATTGCAGCTAACTTCTCTGAGTTCTATAAACATTTCTTCCAGTTAGGTCACTGGTCACTCTAGGTACCAAGCAAGGAATCTTCTCAAGCATTTTCTGCATCCTCTTCAGAAAGTTTAGTTCCTTTGAGAGAAAATGTTTATCTCCTTGATTATTCAATTATCACAAGAAAATAGTCTCTTCAACTTCCATGAAACCATCGTTCCTTTTGGGAAGAAGTGTATCTTGTTTATACTGATAAAGTTTTTACTTAACAGAAAAAAACCATAATGTTATAAAGCAGATGCCCTGAAAATAAGGAAGTCAAACAACATTATCGAGTATTAGAACTGAAAGCACATCAAAGTATTTGTTAAAAGAAGGAAGAATTAACAATACAATTGTTTAGTCTTAGGAAGTTTTGGTCCTGTTTAATGGTCGATTTGTATTTGTTTTTACATGTTATTTGGGGAAAAAATAAAATGTCATTTAAAAAGAAGATCTCAAATGAGAGGTAACCAAATGTATCACAAAGCAGATAATTCTCTTACTGGAGAGCTTTCACTATTAATAAGGATTTTTTTTTACATTCAATCAAAATATGCCTCTGACATTTCCACCCAGTGCTTCCAGTTCTGAACTTTAATGCCGAGAATAACAGTACTTCTTGTCTATGACAACTTAACAACTTCAAATAAGATAGCTATCACCTCCCTGTTAAGCTTCCCCACTCCAAATAAACCTTTCTAAGTTACATTTCCATATGGCATGGTCTCAAGGGATCTCACTATTCTGCTCTTCCTTGAATACTGTTCGGACTGTAAATGTTCTTCCTTAAATATGACTCCCAAATTTGAATACAATACCCCAGATGCAGCCTGATAGGACAGAAATCAATGGGATTATCACTTGCCAATTTATATTCTGCTTCTCTCAATTGCCCATCCATTTCTTATCTACTTAGTTTCAAGATATCTCTACTAAATTTTTATTTTCAACTTCCCCAAATTTCTGGCCCCATTTTCAAATTCTAAGTATTCAATTTAGCCCTCAAAGACATTGAAATAAGAAATAATAACTCCATAGGATGGACTTTTGAGATAGGTCCTACATCAAACTTCAAGGTCTTTTTTCCAATGGTCAATGTACTAACGTAAAACTAAATGTGTCATTCATAAGAAAGTTAGAGATAAATGGAAGAATATTTCACAAGGTCCCTTTGGAGTGGTAAATGAATGTATTGGTTCAGTTGTTTTTATGCTGTGCCTAGAGGCAACAAGAAATATCATGTTAAAGGACTCTTCTTCATTTTTCATTGCAGTGCTCATGATGAGAAAAAGGAAGGAGCCCACCATGATGATAATTACAGCTTCTGCACCAACATCTGTTTCAGAGAATGAGTGGGAAAATTATATAAAGAAATAGAGAAGACCCCCTTACCCAAATCAACATAAATATCAAAACTCAGTGACAAACACATAGGTGTAATTAGGGAGGGAACAGAAATTTGGCTCAGGATAAAGAAACAAAATAGAAGGATTATAGATTTTATAGTAGAATGACATCTTCCCCTACAACATTTTCTTTGGGAAAAAAAGAGATGGGGCACTTATCTTGACAAAATACAAATTACATTGCATGCACACAAGTGAAATGGACTGTATCTTAACAAAAAAGAAGAATGCTTGTTGACATGGGAGTCATTAAAAAAAACTTTTTTATTCATATATTTGTTTTTACATCTCCTTTATTTCAGAAAATATCCATTGTACCTTCTGTACATAGTGAGTCGTTTCTTCTAATATAAAGAAGAAGAAAACAATGAAGGAAGCATTTCAATAAAATTCTATAACATATCAACCAAGATTCAAAGAATATACAATTTCACACATTTATATTTTCCCATCTCAGCAGCAAACATAAAGTGATATAATATTTCTCTTCTCTTCTTTGGGAACATAGAGATAGGCAGGAGACTATGGAGATTGATGAATAAGTAGAAAATAGATGGAATAATGGAGGGAGGGAGGAAGGAAGAAGGAAGGAAGGAGAAAAAGAAAGAAGGAAGGAAAGAATTGAAGGAAGGAGGAAGGGAAGCAGGGAGGGAGGGAGGAAGGCATTTTAAATTTCCAAGAGTTTAATTATACAAAATAAACAACTAGATCCTGATGGGAAGTCCTATTCTCTTTCATGGGCTCCAGGCACAAATCCAAAACTGACTATTGAATATTTCTAACTGGACACTCCTTAGACACCTCAAACTAAGCATGAACTCATAATTTGATCCTCATAATTCCTTCCAAATGTCTATTTCTGTCAAGGCAAAACAATCCTTTCCTGTAATCTAGGTCCAATACTGTAGTTGTTGTTGCCCTTTCCTTGCTCTTATTCAGTCATACATCTAATCACTGACAAAATATTGTCATCTCTATTTCCAAACATCTCTTGCATAGTTCTCTACTTACATAGGCTTTTGTGAGTAGCTCCATCATCATGGTTCAGAAGTTCCACATCATTTGCAAAAACTATTGCAATATGCTTATAATAGCTTCTTCCTCAAGTCTTTCTCCATTCCATATCGTCTTTTAACAACTGTCAAATGATCTTGCTAAAGTTCAGATATTATTGTAATTCTTAGATCTTAAATATTTTTTTACTTTGGAGAGCCTAGATAAGTTTCTTACACACAGTAATGTTGTTCATATAGTGGTGATTATATGTTAAAGAGATAGCTTACACCTAGGAAGACAGAATTCATAACCAAAAAGGTTTGCATAGGCTGGAGCACTGGGCAGAATCTAATAAGATGATATTTTTTAAAGGGAGAAATGTACAGTTTTACACTCAGAAACACCACCACCACCACCAACAACAACAACAACAACTTCCTGAGTATAAGGTGGTCTAAGCATGGTTAGGTAATAATTTGAGTGAGGAAAATATGTAGAAGGTTTAGCAGATTACAAGTACAATATGGGTGAGGAGTGTGCAAAATAACTGTGTAACTGAACTGATTTAAGAAAGAGAAAGCTTCCAGAAATTAATAGGTGAAAATTCTTCTGTATAATACCTTTGTTGGAATTCACATAGAGTATTGTCTTCAGTTCTCAGCAGCCAAATTTAAAGATGACATCAAAAGAATTTATGTTAAAAATCATTGGGAACATTAGAAGATATAAAATAAATACTTTTGACTCCATAAAATAAAAAAAAATTTTCAAAAAAACAAAACCAATTAAATTAAGTTTGAAATTATAACAAAAAGTTTGTGTAAAGTTCCTCTGACAAAGACCTTATTTGTCAGATACATGGAGAATGGAGCCACATATATAAAAATACAAGGTATTCCCTAAAAGAAAAATTGTCAGAAGGTATGAACAGCAATTGGGACATGGAGAAATTATAACTCTCTTTAGTCATATGAAAAAATTTCCTAAATAACAGAAATGACAATTTAAACAACTCTGAGGTACCATTTTACACCTATCTGAATGGCCAACATGATGGTAAAGGACAATGCTAAACATTGGAGAGTGTATGGGAAAACTAGAACACTAATGCACTGCTGGTGGCGTGTTGATTTGATACAACCATTCTGAAGAACAATTTGGATCCATGACCAAAGGGCCATCAAACTCTGTACACTGTCAGAGGTGGAGCTTGGACTTTAAAGAATGAAATCACATATCCACTCTAAATGTGCCTATCTCTATCTCTAGCACAATGATAGGTAGATAGGATACATAGATGGATAGATAGATGAACAGATGGACAGATTGATGGATTAATGGATCAATGGATTGATGGATAATATTTTATGTTGAAATATTAATTTTTATGCTTATCTGAATATAGGGATGGAAAATTCTTCCTCTCACCTTAATATCTTTTTATTTTTTATATTTCATTTTATTATTTTTAAATCAATTTAGAACATTATTCCTTGGTTATAAGAATCATATTCTTTCCCTCCCTTCTCTTGCCTCCACCCTTCCCATAGCCAAGGTGCAATTCCACTGGGTATTACATGTGTCCCTGATCAGAACCCATTTCCATGTTGTTGATGTTTATACTAGGATGTTCATTTAGAGTCTACATCCCTAATCATATCCCACTCAACCCATGTAATCAAGCAGTTGTTTTTATTCTGTTTCTACTCGCACAGTTTTTCCTCTAGATGTGGATAGTGTTCTTTATCATAGATCCCTCTGAGTTATTCAGGATCACTGCATTGCCACTAATGGAGAATTCCATTCCATTGATTGTACCACAGTGTATCAGTCTCTGTGTACAATGTTTTCCTGGTTCTGCTCCTTTCACTCTGTATCACTTCCTGGAGGTCATTCCAGTTCTCATGGAATTCCTCCACTTTATTATTCCTTTGAGCATAATAGTATTCCATCACCAACATATACCACAATGTGTTCAGCCATTCCCCAATCAAAGGGCATCCCCTCATTTTCCAATTTATTTGCCACCACAAAGAGCACAGCTATGAATATTCTTGTACAAGTCTTTTCCCTTATGATCTCTTTGGGGTACAAACCCAGCAGTGCTATGGCTGGATCAAAGGGCAGATAGTATTTTAGCACCTTTTGGGCATAATTCCAAATTACCCTTCAGAATGGTTGGATTAATCACAACTCTACCAGCAATGAATTAATGTCCCAACTTTGCCACATCCCCTCCAACATTCATTACTTTCCACAACATTCCATTAGCCAATCTGTTAGGTGTGAGGTGATATCTCAGAGTTTTTTGATTTGCATATCTCTGATTATAAGAGATTTAGTACACTTTTTCATGTGCTTATTAATAGTTTTGATTTCTTTAACTGAAAGTTGCCTATTCTTGTCCCTTGCCCATTTATCAATTGGGGAATGGCTTGATTTTTTGTACAATTGATTTAGCTCTTTATTAATTTGAGTAATTAGACCTTTGTCAGAGATTTTTGCTATGAAGATTGTTTCCTAATTTGTTGCTTCCCTTCTAATTTTGGTTGCATTGGTTTTGTTTGTACAAAACCTTTTTAATTTGATGTAATCAAAATTATTGATTTTATATTTTGTGACTTTTTTTCTAGCTCTTGCTTGGTTTTAAAATCTTTCCTTTACCAAAGATCTGACATGTATACTATTCTGTGTTCACCTCTCTATATATTTTCAAAGAAATTGTTACTCCCTCACTTCCTTTTCCTCTACAAGAACTTAAATTTTATCAGCTGACAATTCCAGAGATTTCACCTGCCACCTTCTGCACTGGTGTCTTGTAAGGGGGAAAGGAGGTTTATTTTTAAAGGGTTAGAGATGAATATTTAAGAGTTTAGTCACCAGGAATTTAATTAATTCCAAAGAGATTTTTATTTACAATTTATTTACAAACAGTAGAAAGAGTGAAGCAAGAAATCAGAGAGAGGATAAAGTAAGATATCTAGCCTGAACACTAAGTAATTTAGTCCCTGCCCCTCCAGGAAGGGAGAATTAGTTTCAGCTAACCTCAACAAAGCCCAAGAACTGTGCAGTTTCTCAAGAGGATAGGTCTTTCCTGAGACCAGTCTCTTCAGAGAAAAGGAGTCAGCTTTTTCACTCACCATGTGTCAGTCCAGTCAGCAGATCCTTCTGCCCCTCTTCACCCGCCTCAACTCGAAAGCATGAAGAATTGACTCCAGCAGAAGTGGAAGCCTAAGTTGAACTCTGCTCCAAAAATCCCTAAATTCTGTGTAGCACTCACTCTTTTAAAGGCATTTTCTCTTGAATCACTTCCCCTAATTCCATGTCTACCAATCACAGCTAACACTCTTCTCTAATACTGCCCAGAAGGCAGTTAATCGATTCTGATTCATTACCCACTATCGCATGCATAGGTCACAGACCTCCCACATAATGATTAAGTGGGATATTTGCACTTTTGGTGATTAGATCTAAATGGGCAGATCTTCATACTTAACTTTTAAGTACCATGTTTGAACTTTTTGTGACTGAATCTAAAAATAGGCAGGTCTCCATACTTAACTTTTAAGTAGGTTTATACTTACGGAGATTAAAATCTAAAAATAGACATGAGTTACAATTTAAATCTTCACAATCATGGAAGAGGTAAGTACCTTTATTGTTACAATCAGGAGAGAGCCAAATCTAATCTTCACAACCTGAACAACAATTTCTTCCACCACATACTCAAAGAAACAATCCTCCAATTTGTGTTTGAAGTCCTCCAGTAAAGATAAGTCCATTTCCTCTCTAGGCAGCCCATTCTCCTTGGAGAAGGGTCTAAGTCTTAGGAAATATTTCCTTTGATGAAGACTTTTTTCAACTTCTCTTTAGTCCTACTCCTTTATGGGACCAAATAGAAATCTATCATGGAAGATTTTTCCTTAATATTTATGATTTTTAAACTCTCGCTTGTAACTACGGTACAATGGAATTTGATTTGATTTCTGAAGACCTGGATTCAAGTCAAACACTGCCTTGAAGACTGACTATAGAATGTGTTTTGACCTTTGTTGGCTTGATTTTCAACATTTAAAAAGAAGAATTGAAGTACATGACTTCATAGGTACATTCCAGTTTCAATAATCTTAGGATTTGATGAAACTTTTCTAGTAGATCCTCAGTCTTCTCTAGAGCTTCCACCTATTACTCTCCTTGAATTTGTCTTTAGGAGACACCTGTATTCCTTGGAGCACAGTTTGATTTAAATGAACGTGCTATGATGTTGGCATAATTTAATTCATAAATATGGCCAGTGTCTCTATCCTACACAACCTGAATGCTTGTGTCTTATTTTACTTCTGTTGCTTTCAAATCTCAGAAGTATTATAAATAGCTAGTCACTGTATAAGGATCTAACTTAGAAACATTTATAGACATTTCACATTTTTGGAAAGGGAAGACCCTTATTTGTCTGAACAACATCTATTAACTGACAGAACATGGACCTCTGGATGAAAGACTGTGTCCAGCCAAGTTCGCTAGAATTTCTCTATGCAGTTGTGCCACAAAACCAAGACCCAAATACCCCTATTGTTCTGCTCTGTAGGCACAGAGAGGAACTGTAATGAGATGATATAGTTCAAATGTGTTCTTTATGGTATTTGATTGATCATAAAAACTGTCATAGTCTGGAAAGTGGGTGCAAACTTACTTTTAGAGACAGAATTATATTTGGCTGCACTGGCAGCCTGTTAAGCCATACTTATGAGATACTTATCTGTTGTTTTATGAAAATGACCATTACCCTGATTAAGAAAAGGAGATTAACATTTGAGGTTAATTCATCTTGTGACTCATCCGGGTATCAATTGCACAAATCTATTTGCTGGATCATTTCTGCAACATTTTCATTCTCCCATTAGTGACAGGTGATAGAATACAGGTTGGGTTTGAGTTCAAATTAACTTATTAGTAGGAAAATCTGGGTTCAAAACATGTTTCAATCACTGAATAAATTTTCATTCAGTACCAATTATATACCAAGCATTGGCCAAACAACAATGATGATGACAAAGATTACTATGGTTAGATTTTGTAGGGCATTAAAAAGTTTTCAAAAGGTGTTATCTCTTTTAAATCTCACTCTATCCTTATGCCATAGGTACTATGGCTATCTTCATTCCTGTTTTATGGATGAGAAAGTTAAAGCTGAGAGGTTAAATGATTAGCCTAGTGACCCAAAGCTCATACAGGCAAGAGGTTGAATTTGAACCCAAGTCTCCTGATATGAATTAGAGCTAAAGAATGAAGATATTATTCCAATCAACAAGTGGAATATGTGCCAAGGTCAATGAGAGTCACAAAATAGTTAACAATTTTCAGATTTTGAATGAATTTAAATAAATGTTTGCTAATAATTTGAGCTGTGTAAATATGGAATGAAAAGTCTCAAAAAGTAGTGAATGCTCCTCCATATAGGAAGATACCAAGTAGAGGCTGAATGAGCCTTTGTCAGGGCTATTGAAGACATTGTTGGTAAGTTATGGGTTTGCTTTTTGGTGTCCCTTGGAATCCAGTTCAATCTAAATCAATCCAATTTAATCATTCTTCAAGCCCCTTTATGTACAAAATGCTATACTAGTTATTCTGGATGCAAAACCCAAATTAAATCTAGTCCCTACCCTGGAGGAATTTATATTCTGGAGCAGGTTGCTGATAAAACATGCAAATTGAGAAATATATACATGAAAAAGGAGCAAGTAGATAACACCCATAATTGAGAGAACTCCTCATAGATACCAAAGTGATTTTGCTAAAAGCTTCATATAGGAGGTGTACAAGAATCATGTTTGAGGAATCCAAGCAATCTGAGTTGGAGGTGAAGAAAGAGTCAATTCTGGTCATGTGGGATAACCTGTGCAAAGGCTCAAATGTGGGGGAAAGGATGTTAATTTTATGGAATAGTCTAAAAGCAATTTTTCTGAGATTGTGATTGCATGAAAAAGAATATTCTGAGGTAAGAATAAAAGGACACTAAAACCAACTTGTGAAATGTTTTCAATAACAAAAAAGTATTGATTTTTTTTCAATTCAAGTGGAAAAGTATAGTTTTTACAAGCTCCCTGAGCATAAGAATGAAATGGTTAAAGTGTATGTTCCATGAATGTGCCGGAACTGAGTGGGATGGCAGAGATAAGATATCCCCAGGTGAAACATGATGAAGAACAAAACTAGAGGGTTAAATTATGAGATTTAAGAGGAGAGAAATATGAGAGGTATTATGGGAACAGAATTAACAAGACTCAGGGGGCTAACCCACACAATTAAGGTGCTCTGCTCTGTGACTGAGCTTTCTTGATTGGTGACAAAGTGAATGAAAACTCACTGACTCACTATATCTGGTGAGCACATGACTATGGTCCACATTTCATCCAGGATGCTATGAATATTAAGGTCTCCCCAGCATGGCAATTTTGTGATCTGCCTTTTTGCTATTGTGTGCCTCTCCCCTCTTTCTCCAAGTTTCTACATATTGTTCTTGTTCTGAGAAGAGCAATAAAATCAACACTCTCTTTGCCACTGAAAAGAACATAGTCATCCAAGTAAAAAATCATGGATTTGGAACTGAGAGGGTCCTTAGAGATCATTGAGTACAACATTCTCATTTGGTAAATGAGGAAAGTGTATCACAGAATTAGTGAATTGTCTTGAGTTACACAGCTAATGACTGCCTGAAGAATGTCTTTGTGACTACAAGTCTAGATCTATGTCCACCACTTCACCTAACTAGTAATGATTTCCCAGGGCTTCTATTCAACATCTTTTTGAATGCTGAAAACAAAACTGTCTTTCCTGAGGATCACTCTCCTGTATGTGTTGTAAAATCCCCACCAAAATGTGAACTCTTTAAGGGCAGGGAATTTATAAGATAGTGCCCATCACAGTAAATAATGAGTAACTGTAGTTGATGGATTGTTTATGGAAAACGTAGGATGTAACATGGAGGGATTGGTTGGTAGTAAAGAAGATAAAGGAGGAATGGAGATCTCCCCCTGAAGGTAAGATCCAGGAGAGACAGCTGATGGTTTAAGGTTGGCTCAGAGAGAGAAGCGGGGAGGTTTCGGTAATTTTTCCCCCTTCAGCCTTCCCTCCTCAGCTATGGCTGCTCTCACAAATTTGACTCTTGACTTCCTCCACTACTAGAGCCTAAAGATTCCTTCTCAGGAATATTTCTCTCCCTTCTCAAACTGTCTCACTCACACTTGAATCACTTTGGGAAAGGATAACAACTTTAATATAAAATAAGTCAATGAGGGTAAAAGAAAGAAAATGGCTGGAAGGAAAAGAATGGGTCAGGAAAGTGGGGAAGGTGTCCCTTCTCTAACTACCCCTTTCCCTCCCTCCTCAAGTTTTGGGGAACTCAGGCCTTGGCAGCCTGGGCCCTCTGAGAAAGAGTCAGGTTGACTGGCCTTTGGCCCCCTGGCCACAGTTCAGACCCAGGGCACCACAAACTATGAGGTAAAGTTTTGACAAAGGTTCAAATGTCTTCTTCAGATGTCCCTTCAGTTGGGAATTGGTGGTGGTGGATGGGAAGAACTTCCCATCACCAGGAGAGGAAAGGTAAATATATCCCCAGGAGAGAGGTTTGGCCAGACCTCTCCTCCTAGGCTTCTCAAGATTGAGCAAGATCCCAACTGAAATCCCAGCCAGAATCTTCTGGCTTCTTAACATTCCAGACCTCCTGGGATCCCTCCCCCTTCAAAGTGAGCAGATCCATCACTTTTCCTTGATTGCAAACCCTCTGTCACAAGGATAGGTCAGATTTGAAGGAGTTGCCTAGGATGACTAGGATGACTATTCACAATAGAAAAAGGGCACAAAAAAGAAGGAGACAGTTTAGCATGGAATATAATGACAGTCATTTTGAACTTGTAGAATTGGAGATGAATGTCCACTTAGAGGAAGTTAGCAATGCAGCTGTGCAACTCTGGACAGCTCCCAACTCCGTGGCTCTGGTTTTGTGGCTTCTTTATTTACAATAGTGATTTGTTGCTAAGGTAAAAGGTAAGCAAGAAATAAAAGCAATTATTGTAGCTTTAATTTTTCCCTCAGGGCTGTCAGTGTGACCTGTCCCTGTGACACAGCCTGTCACTTTTAATGAATTCCTTGGGTTATGTGATGATGGCACTAGCACTCACATCTGTCATTCAGAGATAGGGATTTTCCTTCCGTTCCTGAGCTTGGATACTCACATATTTTGTCCCAGCTAATAAGGAACTGGCTTTTTATCCTGGAATGCAATCCTTTAATAATGTGTCTCCACAAATCACACTGAACAAACCCTTTAAATGTGATGCAGCTAAAGCTTATTTCAAATACAGTGTTTAATAACACTTCAACTCAACTTGCTTATTCATAAGCTTCTTTGCATTGAGTGGCTTTTGCCTAGATTTAGAATTCAGGGGGCTGGAGGTTGAATATCCCAGGGCCGGAAATGTCTTCCTTTTACCACTGTTTTCTCAACAATCTATTTCTACTTAGGCACTTGTGCATCTTATTGCTGACAGGGATTTAAGGAAGTCCATTTTTTTTCCATGTGGCTCTAAGATGAATTCAATTCAGTTTAACAATTACTTTATTAAAAACTCACCATGTGCCAGACAGTTTAGAAGTTGATGGGGATAGAAAGAGAAACTTATCCAAGTTCTGCCCTCGAGAAGCTGACATTATACTGATTGAAAATGACATGTAATCAGATAAAAAATACAAAATACAAAGTATGGACCTCATGAGTGTGGTAAGGACTGAAAATTTTCAATGGCAGAAATCATGAAAAATCTAAATGGATGTGTTGTTATTCTTGGGTGATTACTAACAAGAATTGTGGATGTATTAGATTAATCTAATTGACAAACTGGAATTAGTCTCATTTTGACAGCCCTTTCTTCAGGAACATAGGTTTATACAATCAGATTCAAATTAGAATCTTTGAGGCCATTAAGTCCAACTCACTCACATTGCTGAGTGGACAATGATCAAAAGAGAGGTAAAGTGACTAGCCCAATGTCAGGGTTAAGTTATATGCCTATGGTCACTATAGTAAATGTCTGAGATGAGATTTAGATGCTGGAAAATGAGTCTTCTCTACTCCAGAACTACTACTCTATCCACTGCACCACCTGGCTACCCTAAACACTTTATATAATTCCAGGTAAGTAGTATCATCATGATCTTCATCATTAAAGAGTTCTAGATTAGAAGTAAAGAAAACATGAGTTCTAGTACTGCTTAAGATACTTACTATGCGAACCAGGCAAAGTTACTTTATATCTTTAGCTTTCAGTTTCCTCACTTGTAAAATAGTGATATGAATTGGGATATTTTGAGAATTGTAATAGATGATATTTGGAGGGTATATTTGATGGTATACTAGATAACTAATGGATCAGGTAGTTATCTTCTTTTTGTTTACCCTCCTCCCTTTTATACCTCCCTTCTTCCCCTCTTCTTCCCTTCAGTTTCCCCTTCCCCCTTCTTCTTCAGCCTTCTAAGTCACTCAGGGTGAGCTATGATGTTTCAGAGGAAATACTCTTTTCTCTTCTTTATCTCAAGTAAGGGTTTATTGGGGAAAACAAAAAAGATGGAGGATAAGGTAAGAGGGGCGAGATTTTCCTATTATCTACAATAAGTGTTAGGTTGGATGATGTTGAGAGAAATGGCAATTCAGTCACTAGCGTGAAACAGAGCCAGTCAGAGAGGTATATGGACTCTTGTCCTTCTTCTTCTGCCTTCAAATCAGCCATGTCACCTCCAACCTGATTATCCCAAGTCCCAGAGATAAACCCAGCTTCTTCCTTCAGGGTCACTACCATCAGCCCAAAGACCAGAAAAACAGTCACCTTTGGCTTGGCTCCAAACTGCTTTTCCAAGTCACATTCCAAATGGAATTTTTCTTTGATCGACGGCTGATCTATCTCCAGCTTCTTGTCTTGCTGCATTTTCTTGTAATTTCTCTCTTCTCCACAGAATCAAAGGAGATAATCTATGCATATAACTTTGCAAATCTTCATTACTCTATAAATATTATTGATAATTATTATCTTTTTTCTTCTTATCTTTTCCAATGAGTTTCATTTAAAATTATTCCAGGACAAGGTATATCTAATGATTTCTGTGTTTTTTTCCCCTTTAGATAGTGAGCTTCCTAAGAGAAAGGATGGTGTTTTAGTCTTTCTCTGTATCCACAGTGGTCAGCACAGTATCTGACACACAGTAAGTACTTAATAAATGCTTCTTGCTCTTTTTGTTATTTTCTATTGTTCATTTCATCCTACATAAACCTGGCATTTTTCTCTCATGTCATTTTGAGTATGGACTATGGTACAGGTGAACAAAATGACTTTTTCCCCTGAATAAACAAATTTTGAATATAAGGTCACCTTTAGTAGCCCTCCAGGAAACATCATAAGTATAAGTACAGTAGGAAAGGGATGAAGTCTATCTCATTCTCTGTCCATATGGTTTTCATGTCCTTGATCAGATGCACATGTTATGGAAATTATTCATATTATGTAAATTGGATATTATGAGTATTTAAAGTGGGGACATACACTAAGAAAAAAAAATTCCCTAAGATTTTGTGAATCACTTATATCTCAGAGATTGGAAATAGAAACTTAACCTATGATAAAATTTCAGTACTGGTATAATTTTGTGTTAAAATTAAGGATATTATAAGGTATTTACAGTATGAGGATCTGCCATTCCATAAAAATTATTGACCTCACATGTAATCATATTAATTTAATTATTTATGCTAGTTATTCTTTTGTGTGGAATTTAAAAAACCTGTGCCATATATATTGGACTGGCTCCACCACTTCCTTAAATAATCTACAATCACTAAATCTTAGTTTTTTAAAAACAAACTTTATTAATTTTTATTGTCAAGTGACCCAGCACTATTCTTCCTCCATGAAGCATTCTGATTCCAAAAGTTAGTTCAAAGGATTCAGTAACAATTCAATGCTTGTTAGCACATTGTTGGGTATATTCTTATGAGTATTGATAATTTAGAACTTTTGGATTCCATTCTTGGAGCACAGTAATTTCATAGGCTCCTTTCCTAGTTGTCTTAATTCTATTACCATTGCTTAGAGTTTACAATTAAGTTCTAATTTATTCTACTTGTTGGTATATATTGATTTCCATGCTATCTTCCCCATTACATTGTGAATTTCTTTAGAGAAAGGACAGTGCTTTAATCATTCTTTAAATCCCCAGTGGTTAGTATGTCTGGTATATAGTAAGCATTTAATAAATGCTTCTTGTTCTTTTCTGTTTTTAATTCTGTTCTACTTATGTAATTAGGTATTCCTGTTAACATGTTCAATAGATATCCTCATATTCTAAAAGTATTTGAGATTTGTAACCTGTTTGTTATTAAATCCGTGGTTTTCTAATCATCTTTATTCATAGCGTGGGAATGATCATATTCTATAGCTGTCTTATAGATATGAGCCATATGATTTATTAATATTCTATCAGCTTTTGTTAGCACACTTTCCACATTCATGATCAGTTTTTAAATTCTTTCCATTGTATTTTGGTTTAAGGATTCTAAGAAATGTCTTCATGTATTCAACCATCTCAATATCCTTATGCTCAAACTATTTTGCCTAGATGAGACTAGATGAGTGATATAGCAATTAACTTCTTCTATAGGATCTCTGTAACTTCTAGATTCAATGTTCAAGCCTTTGGTCTCTGTGTTTTATTGAAGTACATGAAGAATTTTACGCTTATCAAATCCACAGAATTTTTCATATCACTGGAGAAATTCCATGAGATGAAGAGATCTTTGTTCCATTTCTCTGTGATATCATGCCATCTAAAATCATCCATATACACCAGGCAGTTAGAAAATGGTCCATGTTTTATTTGAAAGCTGGATTCAGTTCTCTTTAGGAGAAAGAGCAGCCTTAAGGAGAGGCAGAATCATAATGGGCATAAGGCATTTCCCTGTGGGAAAAAGTTTCACCTTATAGGAATTGTTCTGACATCATTGTTTTGATGGCTTATTTTAAATAGAGGACAGTTTTACACACAGACACCAAGTAGTTTCATGTTCACATTCACCTGGGGTCCATCTTACATAATTTTGGCCAACAACAAGTCTTGAATGTGGAATTCAGTCAAAGGCTTTGGTTTAATGACCAACAGAAGTCTATGTCATGGCACTCTCTGGAAACTTGTTATGGATTGGTTTATTTGTCTTTCTCCTCAGCCAATATATATTTGTCTTGTCAATGCAGGATGTTTTTTTGTTTAGTTCTACAAGCTCTCAATGCCCTCTCTAAAATATATAGACTTCCTAGGCCTATTTATAGAAGGGCCACTTGAGATCTTGTGATTTGGAAACAGGTACATGATGTTGTTTGGCTACTTTTGAATGTGGGATGAGTCTTGCATCTGATAATAAGCTGGCTGATAACGGCTTTCACTAATAATTTACACACCACTATGAAGTGTTTGAGCTGATAATTGTCAATCTCATTTGGTCCCATCATGTTTCAAGTTTCCCAAGGGTCAATGTGTCATTTGCCTCCAATGACATCCCAGTGTGGGTGTGAGGGTCAAAGATGCCTTTTCTATTGTTATATTTAAAATAGTGAGAGCCATAAACTGTGGCAGGTAAAAGAGTGGATGCCATAAACTGTAAGAGTTAAAATGGTTGAGGTTGTAAACTGTAGTGAGTAAAATAGTGGAAGATATAAATTGTAGTAGATATAAGAGTGGGTGAGTAAATTGTGACCACAGAAAATATGTTTCAGTACAGTGTCTTGTTTTTAAATCAATATATAAGGTGCTCACCAGGGAAATATTCCCAATTATGAATATACCCAAGTCAACTGGGTTTTATAGAGAATTTAATTAATAATATAATGAGGAATTAAAGAAAAGAGAGAAAGAGAGAAAAAGGAAATAAGTATGAAGGGCCTTAAGCCAACATGGCCTAGACCTGAGTCTTTAGAGAGAGAGAGATCAGTCAGTCAGTCTTTTATCACTCACCACAAGGTCTGTCTAAGCAAGGATTCTAGTGACAGAGTCTCCTCAGAGAGAGTTCCAGCCAGAGTCCTCCTCAAAGAGCCTTCCAGCCAGAGACTGTTTCGAAGGGCCTCTCTCAAGAGCCTCCAGAGGGACAGAGTCCCCTCAGAGGAGCTCCAGTGAGACCTCCTTAGAGATTGTCCTCCAAGAGCTTCCCTTCTCCAGAGCCTCTCTCAAGAGATTCTCCAAAAGGATTTTCATAAGAGATTTCTTCTCAAGAGATTTTCTCTCCAAAAGGATTTTTCCAAAAGGATCCTCATCAGACCTCCCATAAGAGATTCTGCTTTTTCTTATATAGGGGGTTTTCTCCTATGTCACCTCCCCCCAAGTTCTTCCATCTACCAATCACAGTAGACGTTTTCCAAGGGACAGTCCATTCTGAATTCACTGCTGGGTCGACTAATCCCTTTAGTAAGTTTGAATCAGAAAAAACACTGCTGTGTCTACTAATCCCTTTAGTAAGTTTGAACCAGGAAAAACTTCTGAATAAGTTTTCACCTCTTTGCTCCTGGCAAGTTTACAAGTTGCCTGACCTTTAATGGGTACTTAGAACCCCATTGTATAAATTCTAAAAATAGGCATGGCTTAAAGAACTTTTTGCCTCATTATAAGTATGGGTTAAAGTACTTTCATTGTTTAGCAAGGAGTTCTCTCCCCCAAAGCAGTCCCAAGTAAGGGTGGAGCAGAGGTCCTCCCATTTCTGATCCAAGTAGAGTTCTCACATCCAAATGTGGAATGTTCCCAGTAGGGAATTGTTCCAATTGAGAATTCCCCGATGGAGAAATTTTTAACATTCACAAGTCTGAGAAATTTCAAGATTTACACTATAGCAGGTCACGAATCACCCCATGTGCAAGGCCTGTCCTGGAGAGGATTAATGTTGGATAGTGGAAATAACAAGAGTATAAAACCTGGGTTCTAAACTTCCTTAGGACTTAGCTGTGTGTGCATGAATGATAAGTTGACTTCTCCCATCTGTAATCTCTTCATCTATGCAGCAATAGAGTAGGCTTCCATTATATCAAAGGTAAAATGGTCTAATTCTATGTATACAAGTGACCACAAAATGTAATACTTGCCACCAGACCTTGCCACACTGAGGACAAACAAAAAAAATGTCTTTCCACTGTGCTTCAAGCTTGATTTTGCAAAGCCTGTTTGTTCAGCAGCTGTCGAGGTTAAACTTGAGAGGCACCCTGTCCCAAGAGAAGGAGGGCTGGCCTGGGAGTCAAGAAGACTTGTATGAAAACCTGTGGCTACTGTTCTGGTCCCTGTGGTCCTGGGTAGAGCATTGCTGCAAAGTTTTAGGCAGCCGTCCAAGAGTTGAATGACTGGTCATCCTTGGCTTGACTTGTTTGTTTTTTTTTCCCTTGGCTTGAATTGTGTATGAATCACTACGCTTTCTCTGAAATCTCACAGGAACTGCTATCATTTTATTTCTTACAATTCTGAGATTTCAATGGTCTAGCAGACAGATTTCACAATGAATAAAGTCAGGAAGACCCAAGTTCAAATGTGATCTCACACATGGCTAGCTATTTGACTCTGAGCAAATCATTTAAGCTCTGGTTGCCTCTGTTTTTCAATTGTAAAATGGGGGTAATATTAGTACCCATGTCCCAGGGTTATTGTGAAGATCAAATGAGGAAATCATTGTAAAGCAGTTTGCACAGTGCCTGGCACATACTAATGCTAGCTATTATTATTATTATTATTATTATAAATTAATTATGAAATAAAGAAATTCCTTCTACTCCTGCAGATCTGTGTCATCTCTCAACATCTACTTGCAGCCTTTCTTCTTTTGACTGATTATCCTAGTGGGACTTTGGATGGTGGGTCATCAGATCCCAAAGTGCTTGCTAGAGGTCATCTGCTTGGTCATCTACCAGCATCTTCATTTTATGGGTGAGGAAGATGAGCCCCCCAAAAAACAGGTGGCACCATGGCCAGAGACTAAGTCTGAATCCTGCTCCCCAAACTCTCTAAGCCTCATTTTCCTTCATCTGTAGAATGTGGGTAATATTGGTATCTGCCTCCTGGGAGAATGTGCACAGGGTGCTCTCCATGGTCCTGCAGAGTACAAAGCCAGCTGTCCTTACTGTTCTCTGAGATACCCCATTCTTCCCAGCTTAAGGAAAGAGCCACCTTTGTTTCTACCTCACACAAGAAAAACGTTGCAGCTCTGTTGGTTGTACTGAAGTCTCTGAATGGCCACAGGAGTTTGCCAGCTTATCTCAGAGAGGCACAGCAGGCGGAAAGAATGCAGAAGTGCAGGAGTTTGGTGAATCTACACTTCATTTCTTGATTATAGCAGAGTCTCGAAATCTTACTGGCACTTTTTTTCAAAACCATAGATTTGTAGAGTGTGTGTGGACCCCAGCAGCCCTGCAATCAGACCCAGAGGCGTAGGAGAGCCAGCTCGAACTGACTTGTGAGAGCCAATTGTTACATTTTCAGGGTGAGCATTTCTACTTCAGAAATCTATAATGGCTACAAATAAGAGCTTGATTGTTTTGTTGATCATCTAGATGGACTTTAAAAGGTGGCTGCACACATCCTCCACCCTTTACCCCCTGCCCTGGAGGGCTCACTTGGTAAAACATTTACCAGCACATCCATCTCCATCTAAGCCAGTTCTCAATAAACATCATCTTTGCACAATCCCCATTAAAAGAGTTCTCTTAAATTAAAGCATGTGCTTTTGGAAAGGGCCACAATATTCTAGCTGGGGGTTTGATCTGGTGAAAAACCACTGGCACTCGAGACCATAATCCTGGGAGTTATGTGTCACCAAATGCTGTTTGCTTTCTTCACTTATGTGTCTTGTTATTTGTTTTTGTTCTTGAACCCGCGGTATCAGAGCGATGTCCTTGATTAAGGCAAATCCACAGCAATTCCAGAACTCCAAGTCTCATGGGGTGATGGGGAACACTGAGAAGGCCAGTCACTTTCCCAAAGTCACCTGGTGCACAATCAACAATACAAAAACCTGTGTGTGTGTGTGTGTGTGTGTGCATGCGCGTGTGTGATACTAGATAATACATGAACGTCTTTTGTACATCTATTCTTTAGATCTTGAGAAGTCTAGAATCTTTGAATCTCATCCATTTCTGTACAGAGCCTCAAAGTATACAGAATTTAATATTTCCCAAAGCATAAAGACCATCTACAGTAGCCCAGAGAGGAGACCAACCCCCTTTCAGGAATATATCTCCAGCTATAGAGAACCAAGTTATTTCAGTTCTGCTCCTTCATGACCATACTTCATTGTTATCTAAGGTCTCCCTACCTCACCCCCGCCTCTTCAGGAGACTTCTGGGCTTGCGAAATGTTCAGGGAAGCCAAAATGGAAATGCTCATGGACTTGTGGGAAGAAAGGGAGGAAGTCTGGGATGAGAGAGAGAAAGAAAGAGGGATGGGGCAAAGCCAGAGAGAGGAGAGATAAAGTAGACAGACTGATACATTAATGAGATATTTAGTACAGTCAATCCTCAATTCTTGCATGTTTATAAGTAATCCAAGTTTTGCTTTCACACTGGCAACTGTACACATCCACGGCTATGTGCAAAAGAGAGAAAAATGAGAGTTCTGATGCCTACAAATCTGTGAGCAGTTGCTTTTCTGCTGGGTGCTTCCTGATCTTGTTCACTCCATCATTAGAAAGAGTTCCCATACTTTCAATGCATATTTGCATTGTTTGCCTTGGAAACTCAATCTCATGCTGTGATTATGCCCCCAAAGCCCAGGGCCAGTTCTTTGGGCTAGAAGTCAGAGCGAGCAAAGCCAGGAATGGAGCTTAGTGAGAAAATAAAGGTGTCTGAGAAGCAGAGAGGATGCTGGAATGTCTATAGCCACTGTCTCCCTGGGATTGGTGTTAAAAATTTGTGATTCATCCTATCTGCAGAAAGGAGGAAAGCTTCAGTTTGAGGTGTCTCAGCAACCTAATCCATATTTCTCCAAGGTTCGGAGTGTCAACGTTCTCATTTTTTTTTTGTTTTGCATCCTTTTCTAGGAATAGTCCCCAGGCAAAAGAGGAGGACTGGCTACATTGACCATGTGCAGAGCATTATGCAAATGCGAGAAGTCGAGGTAGCTGCTCTCCTTAAGAAGCTTATGTTCTAGTGGAGGAAAATAGCCTATGAAGGGAGCAGGGTGGAGGGGTGCCATGTTTTGGAACTAGTGTCTGAGAGAGAATTGGAGTGGAGTCCTGAGTCCAATAAGATAAACCTCTCAACAAATCAATCAATCAACATTTCTTAAATAGCAACTATGTGCCAGTCACTGTGTTGAGTACCAGGGATACAAAAGTAGGTCAAAGACAGCACCTGCCCTCGAGGAGCTTACAGTCTAATGGAGGAACCATGTAATCACTTATATAGAAAGAGAATTATATACAGGATGAAGAGAAAATAATTAAGAGGGGAAAAGCATTGGAATTAAGAGGATTTTGAGAAGGCCTCATAGAGAAGAGGAGGTTTTAGTTGGGATGTGAAGGAAGCCAGAGCCAAAGGAGCCTTCAGGGGTGTAGTTCCAAGGTTCATTGGGAAGAAGGCTTCAAAGGATCCTGATTTCTATGTCTCATCCGGTGCTGAAGAATAGTTGTTGTCCTCATACTGAAGGGTATGTAAGGAATTCAAATCGCTCACTGTCTTTGAATTGTTTGGAAGCAAAGAGCTTGGCTTTCCTCTAAGTGGTACCTAAAGGAGGAAGTGAGGGATAAGAGAAGAACAAACTAGGAAAAAAGGGTTTCTCTAGAGGCTTACCTCATATGGCACTGCTTATTTGTCCCTCCTTGAGTAAGCAAGCCCTAGCCTTCAAACTTTCAGAGGAAAAAAAAATCAGTAAGCTCAGGCTGGAACCAGGACAGATTACAAAGTCAGTGGAAGAAGCCATGAGGGTGTAGACAACTCATAGGCCCTCCTCCTCCATGCAGTTTAGCCTGAGAGCCCAGGGATTACAAGAAGATAACTGAAAACTTAGCTACAGTGGACACTTCCATGATACACCAGACTTTCTCAAGATTTCTTCTTATCCTGAAGCATGATTTTGGAATCTGAACAGCCTAAGCAAATACTAGACAGATGGCCCTCTAATTCAGTCTCTGTGGTGCAATTTACTTGTGCTACATTCCAGGGGTCTTCATTTGACAATGCAATCTTCCCTTCGACTTACTTTTTAAAATGTGATATTTTGGAAAATGGAAATAGCACAGGCAGGACTACATGCAGCAAGTTCCTAATAATGGGAGGCCACAAGTAACCCTTCACTGGTGCATAACGGAAAAAGACCACCTTTTCTCCTTCTTCACCCAACATTACTGGCTGGCTGAGTGGTCTATCAACATCAGGAAAGACAACTATGGGGCACAATGAAGCACATGCTGGCTTCATTGGGTCCTGGGTAATAGCAAGTTGATGAGAGGGCAGACAAAGGATGGCAGATGTGATCTCCTCTTCCTTTCCCTGTTGTCTTGGTCAATATGAGAGACCCCAATAGCACCCTAAGGATGTATAGTTCATTCAGTGCCCTGCAAACACTGGAGAATCTGAATCCTAGTGTGATCAGGTACATTGTTCTGTCCTCTGTGCCACTTAGTTCATATCATGAACACTTTTGATCTTCCAGTGAATCTAGAGAGACCCAGTTACAGAATAAAGTTTTCCTTGCAGAAAATCAAATACATGGAATTGCCAAGTCAATTTGTACCATTCAAATGCAGTCATGGCAATATTTAAACATAACTTCATACTCTGCTAGTCACCTCACACCTACCTGACTGGCTAATCTGACCCAAAAGGAAACTGACAAATGTTGAAGGGGAAGTGGCAAAATTAGGACATGAATACATTGGCTGATATGACCATTCTGGAGAGCAGTCAGGAAACACACCCAAAAAGACCAGAGGCAGGGGGAAAGGGTTGACTTGCATTAACAATATGTTTAGCAACTCTCTTTGTAGTGGTAAAGAAGTGGAAACTGGTGAGGTGTCCATCCATTGTCCATTGAGGAATGGACAAACAAGTTGTGGCATATGATTGTGATACTATCACACCCTAAAAATGATGAAGAGGAGGAGTTCCAAAAAGCCTGGAAAGACTCACGCAAAGGGAAATGAGCAGAAGCAGAACAGTATATACAGTAACAGAAATATTGCATGATGGTCAACTATGAAGGACAAAACAAGGTCCCAAGATAATCTCAAGGGATTTATGATTAAAAAAAATTCTCTTCCCAGCCAGAGAAGGGGCTGTTGGAATCAGATTGCAGATCAAAGCCTGCCATATTTTATTTTATTTCCTTCCTGAGTTTTCATTGTGTTGTGATATGTGTCTTCTGTCATGGCATGGGTAATATGGACCTAGGGATTGTAGGAAAGCACTGAGATGACCTAGAGAAAACTATTTACTACCTCAGGGAGATAGATGAGGAGGGAGGGAAAGAATCTGAATGGCCAAATGTCAGAAAACATTTGTAAAAAATGCATCTCCATGTAATTGGAAAAAAGAAAATAAAACAAATGCCACAGATCCCAGGTTAAGCACCCCTGATAGCCAGTGAGAAGAAGCCACCTTCAGGATTAGTCTATGCCATTTTGTCTTAGCCCCACTGAGTAGGAAGGGTTTTTTTTCCCTAATCTCAAGCATAATTTTGTTTCTTTGCAACTTCTTCCCACAGTTTTAGTCCCCCTACCATATAACAGCTGTTCATATCCTTGAAGTCACTTGTCATATTTCCTCCAAGTGATTTCTTCTCTGAGTAAACAGCCTCAATTTCCTCAGCCGAGCCTCAGATGGCATGGAATCTTGGGCTTTCATCTTGCTGGTTCTCATTCTCTGGAGACTCTCCAGCCTATTGGTGTCCTTCCCAAAGTTAGGTGCCCACATCTGAAGCAAATTCTCTTTCCAAAACGGTTTCCTCAATCCCACAATCCTACAGAGTCAGAATTGGGGGGAAAGGTCTTTCTGCTATTATCGAGAGGGGGCTACAGCTGAAGGAGGAAACCATCCTTAGAGTCCCCGCTTCTTCATGTGGGTAGGGTGTTCTGTGTATCCACACTTAGCCATAATTAGAAATTGTGGGATCTGGCATGTCTCAGCCTTCTGCAATGGGAGAAGGTGGCTGATTCCCAGGCTAGTGCAGGTTGTATTAGAATGCCTTTTGTAAATAAATCTGAAACAGATGGACAAAGCAGCAGGAGGGTAACACCAGGGAGTCAGCAGGTGGACAGGAAAGCCAGAAATGGACTGGCACTGATCAGATTAACACAATGAAAATAACCTTGGGATTCACACATGCTGTCCATAGAATCAGTTGCTCTGGCCACATAGGCAAATTCAAATTGACCCGAAGCATGGAAAATGGCCATAGCTTTGCTGCCCACTGACTAGTGAGGTCCTTCTCAGCTGGTGATCCTCAACCCCAGACCCTTAGGAAGTCTGCTAGTCTCCTTACTGCCTTTACAAAATCAACGGCCAGTTCAAGACTTGGAAAAGTTGGGGTTTAGAGGAGGGTCTATCCCAGTACTCAAGTCCTCCATTTCCATCAGGCTCAAATCAAATTGATCTTCATTTCCTTAATAATGATAACAGAATTTACATAGGGTCTCCTTATTTCACCTGAAGTCATCTGGCCTATAGTTCTTTACCAAAGTTTCACCCCTAAAGCTAAGCTCTGGAAGTAAACAGAATAATCTCCATGATGCTGTGCAGTTTTGTCTGATGCAATCTAATCTCATTAGACAGCACTACTTGGAAGAAAGAAAGCTGGATTTCAAGTCATATGTCTGGGGTGAATGCCTGCATTGCTCCTGACCCCTCTGTGCCCTGGGGCTAAACTCCTCTGTTCTTTGTTTTTTAGTCTCTTAATGGAGGGGTTTGACCTATATGGACTCTGAGGTCTCTCCCAGATTGAAATCCAAGAGCCTCTGGTCTAGTGTTTATGGACTATGGGAGGGACCCTGTGGGAGAGGGCTAGACCCGGAGGTCAGAAGACACTTATTTTCTGTGGGAATCTGGTGAGTTATTAAACCTCCCTAGCCAAAGCTTCCTCCTCTGTAAAATTAGGGTAATAATAAGACTATTTACCTCACAGAGTTGTTGCAAGGACAAAAGAGAAAAAATGGGTAAAATGCTTAACAAAACTGAAACTCTACATATTTAGAGGGACTTAGTAGTAGTAGAAGAAAAAATAAGATGAAGATGAAGGGAGAAGGAGAAGGAGAAGGAGAAGAGAGAGAAGAGAAGAAGAAGAAGAAGAAGAAGAAGAAGAAGAAGAAGAAGAAGAAGAAGAAGAAGAAGAAGAAGAAAAGAAGAAGAAGAAGAAGAAGAAGAAGAAGAAGAAGAAGAAGAAGAAGAAGAAGAAGAAGAGAAGAAGAAGAAGAAGAAGAAGAAGAAGAAGAAGAAGAAGAAGAAGAAGAAGAAGAAGAAGAAGAAGAAGAAGAAGAAGAAGAAGAAGAAGAAGAAGAAGAAGAAGAAGAAGAAGAAGAAGAAGAAGAAGAAGAAGAAGAAGAAGAGAAGAAGAAGAAGAAGAAGAAGAGAAGAAGAAGAAGAAGAAGAAAAGTAGAAGAAATGGTGGCACTGATAGGGATATGAAGACAAAAACCAGAGGCCCTCCTCTCAGGAAACTGGCATTATAACACCTAAAAAAGTAAATAAATGAAAAGTGTAGAAACATTTTTAAAGTAATGGAGTGGCTATAATGTCATCTGGGTAGTCCAGGCAAGGCTTTCTCCAGGTAGACCTTGGTAATAATGTGGATTCAGTTCTGGCAGTTACAATAAAGAGAATATTGAAAAAAAAGTAACATAATTTTTTTGGCTTCCCAGTGCCTTTAAATATTATCTTTGCGTGTTTACAGTATACTGCAATCCAGTAAGTTTGCAGTATTATTATATCTAAAAAAAGGACATTCTTTGATTTCAAAATACTTTAGTGTTAAAAAATGCTAACCACCATTTGAACCTTCAGCAAGTCATAATCTTTCTGCTGGTGAGAGGTCTTGTCACATTATTGGCTGCCATCTGATCAGAATGGTGGTTGTTGAAGACTGGGGAGGCTGTGGCAGTTTCTTAAATAAGACAACAATGAAGTTTGCCTCACTGATTTATTCTTTCTTTTACTTAAACATTTAGAGGTCATCGTAGAGTTATTTATTCATTAACCATTTTTCAATATTTTGAGTCTTTGGGAATAAGAAAGCCTGAAGGAAGAGGAAGACAGAGACAGAGAGAAAGGAGAAAGAGGAGAGAGAGACAGAGAGACAGAGACAGAGGGAGAGGGGAAGAGAGAGACAGAGGCAGAGATTGAGATAGAGAAAGAGGGGGAGAGACAGAGACAGAGACAGAGGGAGAGAGACAGCAAGAGAGAGAGAGAGAGGGAGAGAGAGAGAGAGAGGAGGAAAGAGAGAGAGAGAGACAGAGAGAGGGAGAGAGAGAGAGGGAAAGAGAGACAGAGAGACAGAAGGGGTGGATCAGGTCAGCATGAGCTTCAGGAGATAGGACCACATGAGGAAAGCACATGGGCCAGGTCACTTAGAAACAAATGTTTGTATGTGTAAGTGTGTGTGGGGTGGTGGAATGGTATGAAAGGAGACTGGAAAGTGGACAGATAGACTCCATTGGGACTGGAAAAGTCTACAAATGCCCAAGAGGTCCCATTGTAACCTACCTGTCCACTTTCCAGTCATACCTCATCTCCTTCTATATCCATCCACTCCCCCCACATACATACACAGACAAACACTTATCCAAGAGCAATAGGGAAGCCTGAAGCTTTTTGCAGTTTCTAAAAGCTTTGCATTTTCAGCCTGTGGACTGCTTGCCTACATACATTCCCCTCAGCCCAGCACTATCTTGCTTCCATGCCATCCTTACCTTGGTATCCCTCTCTCTCCTTTAGCACCCTTTACAGGCTCCTCTTCTGCTGCTGCTGTGCATGTGTGTGTATGTGTGTGTGTGCTGATGTCCCTGAGACTGGCTAAAGCAACTGGCTGCTCTTTCAGAATTGGGAGTCCCTGGATATGTATCAGTCTTATCTTGACCTCCCCACTGCAGCCTCAGATTGGAAATCTGGGGCCATATGTTCATATGGCGAAAATGAGTGAGCACACATGCACACACTCACACACATGCCAACTTCCAGTGACACTACAAGGAAAAGATGGAGGTGAAGAATAGGAATCACATTCCAGAGTTGGGAGGGGCTGTTTTCTAGATCACTCAGGTACATGGCTTTTCTAGGGGGCAGCATTCAGAGCTTTCATAGGAAACCAACCTAGAAACCTTTCATATAAATTAGAAATGGCACTCAGAATTTCCCATTTTTCCCATTGCATGTTGCTTAATTTCCAGGAAACTCTGCCTCCATGTGATTTCCCATCTGAACCCTCAGTTTCTCTCCCTCTAAGTACATCAGTCTTTCCTTATCTCTCTCTGAGTCCATCATGTACCCCCAGCACAGTCTCATTTATTCTCCTCATCTGCTATGTGTCTGGAGGCCTAGATTTAGTTACTTCCCAAGACAAATAGACAGGACATGTGTCTATTTCTTTAATATGTTATCTTTTTAATTCCCTCGTATTTCTTCTACGTTTTATTGACTAGCTTTCCACACTTATCCTGTTATACCATAATGTACCAAAGGCTTCAATCCCACTCCCATGCTGGGTGCCATGTTATAGAAGATGAGGTCCTAGGCAGAGAGTAATTGAAAGGTATGCCATGGACATTTTCACTGGGTTCATTTCCTTCCCTTTCTAAGCAACATTCATTGAGCTGTCTTCCTGGGTGTGATGGGAATATATGAATCCTAGTTGGCTAACCTTAAGCACTTGAAAGAAAAAAAATCAGATACTAATTAATTACTCCAAATTCCATCTTCACAGATTTATTTGAGATGATTTCTTTTTTTTTCTCTCCTACCCAAATTTATCTACATCTGCGAAAACACAGAGTAGGGTGAGATTCTCCACTCTCTTTTGACAGATGTATGAAAATGTTTCTTAAAAAAGCTTTCCTCCATCCCAAGAGCATTGCAAGCATTTAATGAAGGGGTCTTTCATCTTTTTTAGGTCATTTATAGAGCCCTTTTGTAGACTAAGACCCCTTCTTGGAATGATGTTTTTGAGAGCATAAAATAAAACACATAGGATTAGAGAAGAGAAGGAACATCATAAACTTCTTAAGAACCTACTATGTGCCAGAAACTATGCTAAGCTCTTTGCGAATACTCTCATTTGATCCTCAAAACAGTCCTGTGAAATAGGTGCCAAGATTACCTAAGAAAATTATATTGAAATATAATGATGACATTTTTGGAAGAAACAAGTTGGCAGATTCAAGGTTCAAAAGACCCTGATTTAAAGGTAAAAAGGATCTCAAAGAAAGTCATGTCTACTGCATTTTACTAATGAGGCAGCTGGGACCCAGAGAGACCACTGAGTTACCAAAAGTCACACAGCTTGTGCATTCTGACTATAAAGTCCATATCATTTCTACTTAACCATTCTTTCTTTCTGATCAGTCCTTGATTTTGAAATAATTCTTCAGTATATCAGAGAAGGGACTTGATGCAAAATCTTTCTTTCGGTTGCCTCATTGTAGAATGGAATGGACTCTGGCTTCTCTAGATGTGCTTTTTCTACCATATTGAGAAGTCGTAGAGTGTGCAGATAGTGTTGGCATTGATACTCAATGCCTTTAGACTAACCTACCTGTGGCCCAAAGGCTCATCACCAACTTGGCAATGGTTCTCAGAGTTTCAACAAGTGGAGCTGTCAAAATCCTTTCTCAGGCTGATTGGAATTTGCATTGGTGAAAGGATAGTTGCAATGATAAAATCAGAACCACCACCACCACCACCACCACTATTACTACTACTACTACTACTACTACTACTACTACTACTACTACTACTACTACTACTACTACTACTACTACCACCACTACAACTATTACTACTACTACTACTACTACCACTACACCTATTACTACTACTGCTACTACTATTATTACTACTACTGCTGCTGCTTCTGCTGCTACTACTACTACCACTATTACTAATAGTGGCTCCAATTTACACAGTACCTTAAAGACTGCAAAGCATTTTCTATGGATTTTCTCCTCTGATTCAACATCTTTCTGGGAGGTAGGTGTCATTATTACCCACGTTTTTCAAATAAGGGAATAATATCCTAGATCTTTAGCTTAGTTTCTGGCGTGCTTAAAATGCTGAACATGATTCTTTCTTTGTTCACTCACTCGTTTATTAGCCCATTCAACTACTCAACAATGATTTAGGCGTATTAAGTATGGTTTGGGTAATGGAATGTCAAGTTTGTGATTTGAAAGCAAATAGTCTATTTGTCTATTGAATGTCTATTGAATGAAGAGTGCATAGTGGGTCAGTTAGATTGTGAAGTTTTAATTGTCAAATGGTAGTTTTTCTTTTATCCTAGAGACAGTTACATTCTTCAGAGGACAAGTGATGTTTTCATGTTGTGTTTCTGGAAGATTATTGTGGCAGCTCTTCTCTATTTGGTTCCCTATTTCATCCCTCAGAGAGATGATCTTGAACCTTCTCCATGCTTCAAGCTTCCCACATCTAACCCTTACCTCCCTATTGGAGCTTAGGACCTTTGTCTGTTGCTTTCCTGAGAAAATTAAGGCAATTTGAGTTGTTTTCTCTTTCCTTCTTTTTATCTCAAAACCCTTTGGCAACATCATCTCCATTCCTTCTTCTCAGTACCTGGCAATGAGTTGGCCTTTTCTCCTTTCCAGAGCCATTTCCCTCTCGTAAGTATTTCATCCCAACTTCTCCCACAGATTACAACCTCAATAATCCTCCTCCCACTCTATTCTTCAATTTCTTCTTATCTTCTTCCCCTACTTCAAATATGTCCAACTTTTTCCCATGCAAAGAAGCAAACACAAAGCCTTCAGTAGAAATAATCACATCAAGCTAAAGTCTTTCATATTTTCTCCCCCTTTCAACTAAATTTGTAGGAAAAGTTGTCAGCTTTCTTTGCATCAACTTCTCTTCTCATTTGCTCCTCAGTCTTTGGGAAATGGGTTCTCCCTTCAACTCTCAAAAGAGACCCTCTTTAAAGTTACAAAGCTCTGTTACTTACCAAATCTACTGGCTTTTTCTCAGTCTTCATATTTTTCAATCTGTCTGCTGTATTTCTTACATGTTACCACCCTTCCCTCATAGAGGCACCCTCAAATCTGAGTTTTCATGGCAATACCACTCTCTGGTTCTCCTCTAAAAGAACTCTACCATCCTCCTCCTGTTCCTACTGCTTAACTTGTTGAATTGCTTTTTTAAATATTTCTGTGGCATAGAAGATAGCTCTGGGCGTGGGATGAGAAGGATGGAAATTAAACTATACCTCAGACACAAATGAGCAAAGTGATGCTGTATTAGTCTCAGTCTTTATCTGCTTTACTTTTCTCATCTGCAAAAAAGGGAGATTGTATTTAAGAGTCTCTAAGTCAATGATTTTATAATCTTCTGCTGTCTCATTTTCCACATCATTCCCACCAACTAAAAATGTTCCTCAAGGCTCTGTCCCACTTTCTTTTGCTCATCATTTTACACTCACTCTCTCCTGTTGACCTCATCAGTTCCCTTGGATTTAATTATCATCTCCATGTTGATGATTGACAGATCTCTGCATTGAGCTCCTGTCTCTCCCAAATGTTAGATCCAGAATCACCAAATCATAATTGGACATTTCAAACTGGTTTTTTTAGAGGGGGCTCAAATTTAACATGTCTAAAACTGAACTCATTCTTTCCTCCTAAACCTATTTCTCATCTAAACTCCCCTTTAGGCACCCCATTCTCCCAGTGTCCCAGGTTCCTACCCTTGGTACTCTCCCTGATTCTCCACTCTACTTTGCCCCACATATAGAATCAATTGTCAAACCTTGATGTTTTAAAGTCTTCGAAATCTCTCGTGTCTCCTCATTTTTCACCACTGACACCACCAACATTTTGGTTCATGTAATCCTCACCTCTCAGAATTTATTACACCAGCATCCAAATGGGCCTCTTGCCTCAAGGATTGCTCTGGTTCTTCCTCTCTTCCACATTGCTGCCAAAGTCAAATTCCATATATACATCTTGCCATGCTCTCCCCTACTCACTGAACTCTGGAGATTCCCTCTAGCCACTAGGACCACATCAATGCTCCTTTGTTTCATTTTTAAATTCCTTGCCACATGGCCCCAAGCTATATTTTCTAGCCTCCTTAGACATTAGTTCTAGCCAAAGCATCCTGCTCTGCTCTTCAGACAGGACATCCCACCTCCCATCTCTGACTCTCCCCTATCTATCTCTCCCCTAGACAGAATGAAACTCCCTGCTTACCTCTGGCTCTTAGATCTATGTCCAACTCACCTCTTTGAATTCCTCTCTTCCCTGCAACTATGGATTAGCCACCATCTTCTACATGAAACCTTTCCGAATTCCTCCCTCTCCAATGACCTTATTTTAATGCTGTGTGCTTGTATATACATATATGGGTGTGCATATCTACACATACATGTGGAGGCCAGTTTACACAAAGACATAATCTCCATGAAAAAGTTCCCCATTGCATTATTATCATTTTCTGGACAGACTTTCAACTTCTCCATGTGAGGGTGCTGCTTCAATCGAGCAAGCTGAAGGGGTCTGCATATGGGCCAGACCCCCATTACACACATACACAGACACACTCAGAGAATCACTCATGTGTGTGAAGGTACTTGATTATATAAATATGCACTATTGTATAGCACACACAGGTATGAGAGTGCAGGAATACCCCACTGGAACATGAGCACCCCAAGAGTGTCGATGGCTTCATTGTCTGGTGTTTGCATCCCCCGTACATACCAGAGTTCCCAGGAAGAGCAGTCACTCAATAGATTCAGGCTCCAAGCATGGAATGGAGCAGCTCATTTAAATAGAAAGGAATCTGGACCACTAAGAGTGGGGCACAACCGAGAGGAATCAAAGAGAATCTTCCTGGTTTCCCTTGTTGGGGGAGTGGTCAGCCCTACCATGCCCTGGGCGCCTTCCCTCTCCAAGGTTAGCTCCACCAGCCTTTGATCTTGGAGAGGCAGAGCACAGACTCGGTGGCTCTGGGCTGAGCCCTTGGACCCCTGACCTGGACCTAGATGATCCCTTTTGAAAACCTGCAACCATGCTTGTTGTGACTCTCCAGAGACTGCCACCCCCTTGGGCTTCTCCCCACTCATACGGACTCAAAGCCTGGCACCCTCTCCAGGCACCCAACCTTTCCCTGGTAGGGCCAATACTTGCCTTGCTGGGCTCTCCATTGAATTGTCTGTGAACTTCAGATGCACTTCCTTTCCTTGTTGTTGTCCTTGATCTTTGTTGGGTTGGCAAGGCCTTCAGCGTGTTGCCTGAATGGCTAGATGAGAGCTGGGACGTGTGCCTCTCATTCAGGCAACCCTGTTGGCAGAAAGTCAGGAATACTGCAGAGGAGGCGATTGTTCTCAAATGCTGTAGTCTTGGGTTGGACCTTGGGTGGATGTGGCCCTGGTTGGCCCATCAATCAGGAGCTCCAATGGGTCTAAAAAGGTAAAGAGCCTTGTCTCCAGGCTCAGCGAAACCAAATGTTTGTCCATCGCCTGAGGGCCAGCCTAACTAAGGTCAGAGAAATGCAGGAGCAATAGGGCGGCCCCAAGGCAAGCTGTTCTGGGCTCACCTGACCCCTACGTGTCTACACACGGGCCTGGGGAGGTCCTGCATGTTCTCATTCTCGACACACACATTAGTTCACCCGCTGATGAGAACAGATCTTTCTCAGTTCAGCTTGTCCTGGAACGTCGCGCTCAATTGTTGAGAGAATCCATGTTATTCTAACTTTAAAGGCTAATTGGGAATGCTATCATCTTCTGCAGAAGAAGCTGGTCGAAGTTGTTCTGGGAATTATACTCCCTCATCAAGAATAGCCATAGTGTTCCCGATCCCCAGCTGGGCCGGGCGCTGGGCGGTGGGTCATGTAGCATCATCCCATTAAGCTTACACATTGGGACATGAATATGGGACCAAAACATGAAAACAAAGCCCTGGTTTGTGAGCCATTTTCGCTGGTTTGCTCTTGGCTTTCTTCTTCCTTTTGTTGGAGAAAGCAAGCCTGAACACTCAGACACGACCTGGGCAGCCAGCCAGAGTGCCCGCCAACAAGGACCATTTCTTCTTTGTAAACACTACAAATTTCAGACTTTTCAAGTCAACTGGAAGCCAGGCACTGGCATCCAGGACACGTTAAAGGTTCTAAAAGCCCCTTAATGGCTCGATGTCCTCATCTGCACTTTGAAGCTACCTAACATGGCTTCACAAATGTGCATTTCTTTTAACGATGTACGGGTGACTTTATGAGGCTGTGACACGGGGGCTGGCAGGGGGAGGGGAGCCACATGAGATACTCTCTCTTTCTCAGAGCTGTAACTAGAAGTGCTGGTGCCCGGGTCAGAGCTAGAGGAGCAGGCTGCAGAAATACTGCGAGATCAGTCATCAGCCAACCAACCAAAAAGCATCTCCTCAGGACGCCCTCGTTGCCAGTCACTGGGTCTGGCCGGGCAATGCAGACAAGACTCAATCTCCTCGGTCCTTGGATCTGATATCTACACGTGTGGCTTGGACCATCCACAGGGGACGTGAATGTGGCCAAACTGATCTGTCGGAGAGGTATCGAGGGACATCCCTTACCTTGACCTGAGGACAGCTGAGCTCTGCCGACTGGGAAAGAGGATGGGAGGTGAAAGGCCAGAGTGTCCGGGGAGGCAGCACCATCGTGGAAATCCAGAGTGGCTCCCAATCCCAAGCCCATTGGTGTGCCCTGTCACAAGGAGCTGGAAGAGTTAAGGCTTCCCATTCTTCACTGTGCATCCCTTGGTGGTTGTTATGCTGTTGAGGTTTTGATTTTTATGCTTGGTACAAATAGAATTGTTCTACCTCTTCTCCATAATTCCTCTTGTTTTTCTTTTCTTTTTGGAGACAATGGGTTCTGGAGAAAATGCTTGGTTTTCTATTTCATTGCTCACATGACCAACTAAGGATCATAAATAATTAAATTTAATAAAATGTAAATACTTAAATTAATAAATAATAGAAATAGAAATTAACCACTAAATATTCATTCACAATAATTCATAAGTACACCCCTTTCTTCACTGTCACCCGAGTGCAAGATGACATTCTCTCAACACTGGACTAGTACATTGGTTGTTGATCTAACATCTTAGCTTCTGGGGCCCCCTCTAAACAATACATAACATTGAAATGCCTGAATTTTCCATTAAAGACCCTATATAATTAAAAATAGACCTTGTTAGGAAGGTAGTATGGGTTATTGGCTAGCAAGAAGGACTTTTTTAAGGCTTTACTTTCCATCATAGATTCAATACTGTGTACTGGTTCTAAGGGAGAAGAGAAGTAAGGACTAGGCAATGGTGATTCAGTAACTTTTCCAGGATCATACGATTAGCATAAATTTGAGGCCAAACTTGAACCCAGGACCTCCTGCCTGTGGAACTGACACCATCCATTGAACCATTTAGCTGCCTCTGAGAAGGATTTTTAGTAAGGAATATATGGTTTTAAATCCAGCCACTGACACTTAGTTGCTGTTCTACCATCTGCAGGCCATTGAACCTTTCTGGGAGACTCAGTTTCCTCATTTATTAAAAAGAAGCAAAGGGGTACAGTCCTTTTGAATTCACAGAGTTCCAATAAAGCCACTCGTGAAGCAGAGCATTCCTACAATGGGCAGAAAAGGATTTGGAGGAAAATCTTAAGGCTGTGTGGTGTGTCTAGGCAAGTGTCTGATGTAAGCTCTCAGAGATTTTCTGGAAATAACAAGGAAGACAATAAATTCACATGAATCTGATCGAAGCTCTTTAGTTCAGTCCAAGCTCCATCTGAGCAAACGGTGTAGTGGGATCATGAAGAAACGGAATGAGATTTACAGGTGATAGTGACAGAGGCACGAGGGAATCCGCCCGCCCCACTCGTCACGCCACCTCTGGACCGCTGGGTTCTGGATGCTCTGGTCCCTGAGAGACCCCGATAGCTGGGAGCACACCCAGGAAAGGGCAGGGCCGACCAGGACAGAGAGAGAAAGCTGGAAAGCACTGCAAAAACAGAACCTGTTAGAAGAGGGGCTTAGGGGGAGGATGCCACATGTCATCCGCTCTGTGAAGGGCTGTCAGAGGGACCAGAGATAAGTTTCGCCTTGGCTCCACAAGGAAATATTAGCACTATGGATAACAAGCTACCACCAATCTGGACTCGGTGGTGTAAGGAGGAAATTTCTCACCCTGAGAGCTATCAGAAAGAGGCCAGGGAGGCAGGGGAGTGACCTTCTTCTTGAATTCCCGGGCACAGAAAGGGTTCAAGCAAAGGCTCTCTGCTGTGTCACACGAGGGTTTGGACACCATCATTGGTAAAAGCTTTCCTAGTTCTTGAATTCCCCGATTCTCCTATTCGCTTATTAGTTCCTGTAACAGCTACTTATCACTTCCTCTATGGAACCCATGACTACACTTGCTTAATGTGCCCAGTAAATCAGCCTTCAGTCTTCCTTTCCCTCCAGTGAACAGTGGCAGTCTATTGTCTCAGAGAGTTTCACAGGGTGCTGAGCAATGACCGAGATGATGAGCAAAAGATCCACTGTTTATCTGTAGAGGTGGAGAGAGTTTCCACACCACATGACCCAGCACTGGGTGAAACCATTGATGTGAATCATAGGTAGATTCTGGTCTCAACATCCTGGATGTTTTTCTTCTCTCTTGCTTGGTTTTGTTTTTTTAGAAAAACCATCACATTTTTTATTTACTGCAAATTATTAGCCAAATGGAAAGTCTGAAAGACCACAAGAATCTCACCATCACCAGCTTTAGTCATTTTATTTAATTGGAAACAAACAAATGTAAATTTGGTGATACATATGGGGATTTTTGTTCATAATTTCACATAAAATGAATCACTCAAAAACCTTGCTTTAAGTTGATTAATACAATGCATGAAGCTAATTGGCAAAGAGTGAATTTCCAAAGTGATCAGGCCAGTTGCTCTATGTCTGCTGTCACACATCCAATGCATTTCCCCTTTTTAGCATCTCTAAGACAGCAGTAATACTACAATAATGCATCCATCGGAATCTAGTTCACAACACTGTCACACATGCAGGGCGCCCCCAAATCCTACTGTCATTGTATTGAATTGAGATTTGTGGGGTCCCCCGTATGATCTGATTGATTCACGCAGACGACTTACTTCTCCTATGCTCAATAAACTCCATTGGTTACCTATCGCCCCTAGAAGGAAAAAGAAACTCTTAGAATTAACATTCTAAGCTCTCAAAACCTGACTCCAACCACCTTTGCCACTTCTTCCATAGCAGTCCCGTTCTCACAATCCGTGACGCAGCTCTTCTGCTGCTCTTTCTGTTCCTCACACCATACTCCATCTCTCATCTCCTTACATTCGTACTGGCTGTCTCGAATGCCTAGAAAGCTCTCTGCTCCTCCCCGCTGCCTCTCAGGGTTCCCAGCTTCCTTCAAAACTCAAATCAATGGGTTCCTCCTGCACAAGGTTAATCTTCTTCCTCTCCCCCAGATGCTGGAACCTTCCCATCCATGACCTCCTTGCTAATTCCAATACATGAGAGTAGACCTTTGTGCCTACGTGCTCCCTCCCACACTGGAGGACAGCCATCTCTAGGGGAGGGAGTGTTTCTGTTTAGAACACCCCTATTGAAAGATGGCAGGAGACAGAGAGACAAAAGGGAGCAGAGACAGAAGACCAGAGTCAGGAAGCCACTGCTGTGTAGCCAACAGTACCACACTTCTCTCACCACCATAATCGGCCAATGCAGAATGTTCATGAGAGGAATTCATGTGCGCGACTCCTTCCAGAGAGTGTCCCTACTGCCTCCTGCTTGGCTTCTTCCACCTTAGGTGACCTGGGTAAATGCCAAAGTTTGGTTAAAGAAGATGGACTGCTCACCAGTCATGGGTGTGGAAGCCTTCAGATCAACGGGAGTGTGTGCACGTGTGCCTAATTTTCAAGCTCTACAAAGGTACCATCAATGTTGCCCAAAGTTCCTCTGCTGTCAGGCTCCCCCCAAAGAGAAGGTTTTGCAGGTTTGTTGGGTTCCTTTGGCCCTGGATGATGCAACCATCCCAGTGACTAGAATCCTAATTTTTTTTCTCACACATGGCATAATATTATTCTGGGGACTAAGGAATTTTATATCACGATGGGGAGTTAGAAGACTTGTAATGCTCATGAAATGGTAACTAATAAATTCCATACAATGTGCAGGACACCTAGCAGAACCCTGGAGCACCACCTTCAAGAACCACCAGTCTGTCCTCTACGGGGTTTTACAATAGGAGGATGGTGACAAAGATTGACAGATCTGTCACAAGGGTGTTTGTTATATCATGGACAAATGTGGCCATTGGGAAGGGCCATGTTAAATTCTCCCAGCTCGTGAGTGGGGAAATAGCAAGACCATGTTCACTTCTTGATGAACTCTTTTCATCTGATCATTTGATGGAGGAGTATATGCTGTCCTCAAAACAGTAACAACAAGCCGAGACTCCTAATCCCTTGCAGCTATCCTTAGGATTGGGCTATAAAATCCATCCCAAAGAAAACATCTTCTATATAATCCCATTGCTTCCCAAGTGCTATGCTATTTGGTTTGTAGGAGAAAGCTCTGGCCAAGCAATAAAGCTTCAGATTACCAGAAAGGTCCACAGCAATAAAATGGTAGAATAACTTCAGAATTACTATAAAAATCACCCAAATGGCCCCTAATTTGAAGTGAATTCACCAAGGCATCCTTGAGCGTTTTTGGAGAAGAAACCTCCAGGGTTCTCAGCAGGGCTTTAGGATCAATTCACCTGCCCACAGGTATAACCCTTTGACACAATAAGATGTCATGTCTTCAGTCTACCAGAGAAATAACCAGAGTGGGGACTCAAGTACTGCACTGGGAAGCAAGATAGCGTGAAAAGAAGGAGTTCTCAACAATAAAGAGTGCGTTCGTGCTTACTATGGAGTGGACCTTCTGCATGGAACTGGACTTCAAAGAGAGCATCAAGATGACTTCTGTCTACAAAGCGCTTCAAATTCGAGGTTTGGGGGGAGGGAGTAGTAGCTAAGACACATACATGTTAAATGAAACAGAACATCGATTTTTCTCCTACAGGTTTTCTCAAGGGCAGCAACCAAATCACAGAATTCCATGTTCAATTGAGCAAAATGATCTTCTAGTCAAGGGAACCAAGAGGCCTTGTAGTACAACTATTTCATGTTATTGATGAAGAAAATATGTGCCATAGAGATTGCTAGTTCCTATTATTATTATTATTAGCAAAGGCATGCAACAATTTAATTGTCCAGAAAAGGTGATAAGGCTGGTCTGTGCACTTTCAGTTCAGGGTCTTCTGTACCCCAGACCTTATTCCTAAAATCTTTTCCTCATCTTACAAATATGTGTCCATGAGACACTTCATATAGTGAAAGAAGATTTCCAAGTTCTGGCCCATTTATGCTCTACCTCTGGGATGTCTCTGATTTTTGAAGCATGACCTTGTGGTGCCATATTTTTCAAACTGCCAAGTGTGATTCAGGGAGGCTGCCTGGACATGACTAAACATCCACCTGGAGCCCACAGAATCAAAAGGGAAAGGTGAAAAAGTCAGCCTTTTTTTTGACATTAACTCTTAAAAAATGTTTTCTGGAAATTTGACAAATCTGGTTCTGGCTGAGAAATAGTGGTGGAGTGGCGGAATTTGCAACTGATTAGGTATAAAGTACTCGGTCATAATAACCATCTCAATCTAGTGTTTGATAAACATAAACAACAGAGATGTGTGGACAAGAAATCACTGTTCAATGAAAATTGCTGGGAAACTTGGAAAGCAATTTGACAGAAATTAGGTAGAGCCCAACATCTCCTATAAGATGGCAGCATAAGGTTAAAAAACATGATTTAGACATGAAGAGTAATAGTATCAGTAAGTTAAAGGAGCACGGAATATTTTACAGGTCAGTTTTATGGATAAGGGAAGAATTTATGACCAAACAAGAGATAGAAATCATTATAGGAAGTAAAATGAATAATTTTGATTACATTAAATGAAAAAGATTTTGTACAAACAAAACCAATTTCACTGAGATTAAAAGGAATGCAGAAAACCAGGGAAACTTTTTTTTTAATATCAAGTTTCTCTGATAAAGGCATCATTTCAAAAACTTAGAGAAAACTTGAGTCAAATTTATAAAAATAGGAGTCATTCCCCAATTAATAAATGGTCAAAGGATATGGGCAGGCAGTTTTTAGAAGAAGCAAAAAAAGCTATCTAGAGTCATATAAAATGTTCTAAATTACTATTGATTAGGAAAAGGCAAATTAAAACAATTCTAAGGTACTACCTCATCGCTATCCAATTGACTAATATAGCAGAAAAAGAAAATGATAAAGATTGGAGAGCATGTAGGAAAAATGGGACACTGATTATTGGTGGAGTTTTGAACTGAATCAACCCTTCTGTGTCCAAAGAGCTATAAAACTATGCATATTCTTTGACCTGTAATGCAGTGGTAGATCTGTATCCCAATGAGTTCCAAAAAGGGCAGAAATTACATATACATACATGCATACATACATAGTAGCTCTTTTGTGGGAATGCCCATCAGTTGGGGAATGCCTGAAGAAGTTGTGGCATGGGCTTTTCATTGAATACTATCATGTTATAGATAGGAATTGATGAAGAGAAAGGCTTCAGAAAACCAAGGAAGATTTGCATGAATTGCAAAGTGAAAGAAGAATGATTAGAAGAAGGTTATCCATGGTAAGAGCAGTATTTGTGATGATCATCTGTGAATAACAACTATTCGCAGCAATACAATGATCCAAGACAATCCTGAAGGATTCCCGATGAAAAATGGCACCCACCTGGAGCAAAAGAACTGATGATATCTGAATGCAGATTGAAACATACTTTTAAAAAACTTTATTATTCTTTGTGAATGCATTTATGTGTTTGTGTTGAATCAGAAAGCATTTTATTTACTTGCCAAGCTGAGAGAGATTATAGCCAAAGGCAAGAATATGTTAGACTATTCACTCATTCATAAATAATAAAATTATATAAAATCATTTATTGTACTTCTTCTGGGGTAACTCGCCCAAATTGTATTCATACTAGTGAGTCTTGTCCCCAGAGAATAACTTACTGCTACTCCTCTCAGGGCATTAGGCACACCAATGACTCACTCTATTTCTAGTACTGTGTTGGTCTGCTTGTTTGTTTTGGAGCCCCTGTTGGTGTGCTTTCTTTAATAGTAAAATGTAATAAACTTTTTAGTAAAGTTATTTACTAAGATGGTATAGTAAGAGTAGCATGTTTGGGTTTTTTAATTTTTTTAATTGGGGGGGGTCATTAAAATTCCCAGGTAACTTCCTCCCTCTCCTTTCCATACTAGAGACTACTTTTGACAAGAAAAAAGAATACACATATGTGTCTTGCTTATTCCCATATATCAGGTCTTTCTGTGGAGGTAGACATACACAAGTCATTCTTCCGGCTTTTTGTTACTATATATGATGTTCTCTTTGATCTGCTCATTTTGCTCTTCACAATTTTAGGTAGATCTTTCCATGTTGATGGGTTTTAAAAAGTTATCCTGATTGTAATTTTTTACAGCAGAGTGGCATCTCATAACAATCACATGCCATTCCCCAAGTTATGGGCATCTCCTCACTTTCCAGTTCTTTGCCACCACAAAGAATGCTGCTATAAATGTTCTAGAACATAGAGGTTCTATTCCTTTTTCTTGATCACCTTGGGAAATCTGCCAAATAGTATTCCTGGGAAAAAAGTAAACAGTTTTATACATCTTTGGGCATGATTCTTGATTGCTCTCTGGAATGGTTGGACCAATTCACGGTTGCACAAAAAGTATCCTAGTGACCTCATTCTCCCCTATCCCCACTAACCTTTATCCCTTTGCCTTTTTTGTTGTCTTTTGCAACATGGCCCACATGGAAATGTTTTGCATCATTGCAGATATATAATCTATATCAAATTGCTTGTTTTCTCAAAGCAAGAGAAGGAGAAGGAGGGAGGGAGAGAATTTGCAACTCAAATTGTTTAAATTAATGTTAAAGACTTCCGGTTAAGATGGCGGCTTAGAGAAAGCTGAAGTTCAGATCTCCGGAAAACCCTTCCCGACCGATCTCAAACTAGAAGCTCCTAAGGCGCCGAAATTCAAAACGATCAACAGCACAGACCCTGGGAACCCTCCTCCTGGACCTGGACCCGGTTCAAAAGGTACGGCTCCCCTTAAAAGCCAGAACCCGAGATCCCTCGGACCTCAGGGGTAGGAGCGCAGAGTCCAAGGCTCCCGGAAGCGGCAGCCGCGCCGGGCTCAGAGAGCAGGGTCTGAGGAACAACAACCCTCAGGGTCTTCTACCCAAGTCCCAGTCCAGGTGAAAGTTACTGCCTGGGGCCTCCGCTGCAAAGAGCTGGTCAAAACAACAGCAACCCTCAGGGCGGGCAAGACAGCCTCACGGGCTGGATCCTGCTATCCAAGTCTCAGTGAAAGTCCTTGCTCTCGGAGCTTGGGGAAGCGGCAGCCCATCCCCCCGCAGGCCGACGAAACAGCCTCACGGCCAGGGATTCTGAAGGCAACTTCCGGAAATCGAGCCGGGGGAGAGTGTGGCCTCGTGGTCCGACCCTTCCATTCCAGTTCCAGTGAGGCATATTCAGTTTAACCCAGGGAACGCTAATAGAACCAACATCTGCCCAGGACTAAAGCCTCTGATCACCAGACAAAGACAAGAAAAGCCAATCCTCCACGTTCAGAGATGACAAACTCCACAGAAGCACAGAAGCCCCAAAATACCAAGAAAAATAAGAAGAAAGGGGCGACTCTGGACACATTCTATGGAGCCAAAATACAAAATACAGAGCAGATAGAAGAAGATATACAAGAAAATTCTCCAAAATCTTCCAAAGGAAATAGAAACTCTCCACAAACCCATGAAGAATTTGAATCAGAAAGGACCAAAAAGATGGAAGCCCTCTGGGAGGAAAAGTGGGAAATGATGCAAAAGAAATTCACGCATCTACAAAACCAGTTTGACCAAACTGTAAAAGAAAACCAGGCTTTAAAGCAAGAACTAATAAAGCAAAGCCAAAACACCAAGAAATTAGAAGAGAACATAAAATATCTCACCGACAAGGTGATAGATCTGGAAAACAGGGGGAGAAGAGAAAATTTAAGAATAATTGGACTCCCAGAAAAGCCAGAAATAAACACCAAACTGGACATGGTGATACAAGATATAATCAAAGAAAATTGCCCAGAGATTCTAGAACAAGGGGGCAATACATCCACTGACAGAGCTCACAGAACACCTTCTACACTAAACCCCCAAAAGACAACTCCCAGGAATGTAATTGCCAAATTCCAAAGCTATCAAACAAAAGAAAAAATCCTACAGGAAGCCAGAAAAAGACAATTTAGATATAAAGGAATGCCAATCAGGGTCACACAAGACCTTGCAAGTTCTACGCTGAATGATCGTAAGGCATGGAACATGATCTTCAGAAAGGCAAGAGAGCTGGGTCTCCAACCAAGAATCAGCTACCCAGCAAAACTGACTATATACTTCCAAGGGAAAGTATGGGCATTCAACAAAATAGAAGACTTCCAACTTTTTGCAAAGAAAAGACCAGAGCTCTGTGGAAAGTTTGATACCGAAAATCAAAGAGCAAGGAATACCTGAAAAGGTAAATATTAAGGAAAGGGGAAAAATGTTATCTTCTTTTACTCAAACTCTCTTCTATAAGGACTACATTTATATCAACCTATGTATACTAATATGTGGGGAAAATGTAATGTATAAATAGGGGGTAAAGAAAGACCAAATAGAATAATGGTTCTCACACAAAGATTCACAGGGGAAGGGGAGGGGAAGAAAACTCCTATAAGAAGGAGAGGAAGAGAGGGGGGGTTTACTTAAACCTCAATCTCAGGGAAATCAACTCTGAGAGGGAAAAACATCCAGATCCATTGGGATCTTGAATTCTATCTTACCCAACAAGGGTAAGGAGAAGGGAAAACCAAGGGGGGGAGGGGGAGAGGGAGAACAAAAAGGGATTGAAAGAGAGGGGGGAGGGGGAGGGAACAAAAAGGGAGGGACTAAAAAGGGAAACATCAAGGGAGGGGACAAGGGGGACTGATTCAAAGTAAATCACTGGACTAAAAGGTAGAGCCGAAGAAGAAAAGGTTAGAATTAGGGAAGGCAATCAAAATGCCAGGGAGTCCACAAATGACAATCATAACTTTGAACGTGAATGGGATGAACTCACCCATAAAACGTAGACGAATAGCAGAATGGATTAGAATCCAAAACCCTACCATATGTTGTCTTCAAGAAACACACATGAGGCGGGTTGACACCCACAAGGTCAGAATTAAAGGATGGAGTAAGACCTTCTGGGCCTCAACTGATAGAAAGAAGGCAGGAGTGGTAATCATGATATCTGATAAAGCCAATGCAAAAATAGACCTGATCAAAAGGGATAGGGAAGGTAATTATATTTTGTTAAAAGGGACTCTAGACAATGAGGAAATATCATTAATCAACATGTATGCACCAAATAATATAGCACCCAAATTTCTAATGGAGAAACTAGGAGAATTGAAGGAAGAAATAGACAATAAAACCATACTAGTGGGAGACTTAAACCAACCATTATCAAATTTAGATAAATCAAATCAAAAAATAAATAAGAAAGAGGTAAAAGAAGTGAATGAAATCTTAGAAAAATTAGAATTAATAGACATATGGAGAAAAATAAATAGGGATAAAAAGGAATACACCTTCTTCTCAGCACCACATGGCACATTCACAAAAATTGACCATACATTAGGTCACAGAAGCATAGCACACAAATGCAAAAAAGCAGAAATAATGAATGCAGCCTTCTCAGATCACAAGGCAATAAAAATAATGATTAGTAATGGTACATGGAAAACCAAATCTAAAACCAATTGGAAATTAAACAATATGATACTCCAAAACCGTTTAGCTAAAGAAGAAATCATAGAAACAATTAATAATTTCATCAAGGAAAATGACAATGGCGAAACATCCTTTCAAACCTTTTGGGATGCAGCCAAAGCGGTAATCAGAGGCAAATTCATATCCCTGAAAGCTCATATTAACAAACAAGGGAGAGCAGAGATCAATCAATTGGAAATGCAATTGAAAAAACTCGAAAGCAATCAAATTAAAAACCCCCAGCAGAAAACCAAATTAGAAATCCTAAAAATTAAGGGAGAAATTAATAAAATCGAAAGTGATAGAACTATTGATTTAATAAATAAGACAAGAAGCTGGTACTTTGAAAAAACAAACAAAATAGACAAAGTACTGGTCAATCTAATTAAAAAAAGGAAGGAAGAAAAGCAAATTCACAGCATTAAAGATGAAAAGGGGGACAGCACCTCCAATGAGGAGGAAATTAAGGCAATCATTAGAAATTACTTTGCCCAATTATATGGCAATAAATACACCAATTTAGGAGAAATGGATGAATATATACAAAAATACAAACTGCCTAGACTAACAGAAGAGGAAATAGAATTCTTAAATAATCCCATATCAGAAATTGAAATCCATCAAGCCAACAAAGAACTTCCTAAGAAAAAATCCCCAGGGCCTGATGGATTCACCTGTGAATTCTATCAAACATTCAGAGAACAGTTAACCCCAATACTATACAAACTATTTGACATAATAAGCAAAGAGGGAGTTCTACCAAACTCCTTTTACGACACAAACATGGTACTGATTCCAAAACCAGGCAGGTCAAAAACAGAGAAAGAAAACTATAGACCAATCTCCCTAATGAATATAGATGCAAAAATTTTAAATAGGATACTAGCAAAAAGACTCCAGCAAGTGATCAGAAGGATCATTCACCATGATCAAGTAGGATTCATACCAGGGATGCAGGGCTGGTTCAACATTAGGAAAACCATCCACATAATTGACCACATCAACAAGCAAACTAGCAAGAACCACATGATTATCTCAATAGATGCAGAAAAAGCCTTTGATAAAATACAACACCCATTCCTATTAAAAACACTAGAAAGCATAGGAATAGAAGGGTCATTCCTAAAAATAATAAACAGTATATATCTAAAACCATCAGCAAACATCATCTGCAATGGGAATAAACTAGAAGCCTTCCCAATAAGATCAGGAGTGAAACAAGGATGCCCATTATCACCTCTACTATTTGACATTGTACTAGAAACACTAGCAGTAGCAATTAGAGAAGATAAAGAAATTGAAGGCATCAGAATAGGCAAGGAGGAGACCAAGTTATCACTCTTCGCGGATGACATGATGGTCTACTTAAAGAATCCTAGAGATTCAACCAAAAAGCTAATTGAAATAATCAACAACTTTAGCAAAGTTGCAGGATACAAAATAAACCCACATAAATCATCAGCTTTTCTATATATCTCCAACACAGCTCAGCAGCAAGAACTAGAAAGAGAAATCCCATTCAAAATCACCTTAGACAAAATAAAATACCTAGGAATCTATCTCCCAAGACAAACACAGGAACTATATGAACACAACTACAAAACACTCGCCACACAACTAAAACTAGACTTGAACAATTGGAAAAACATTAACTGCTCATGGATAGGACGAGCCAATATAATAAAAATGACCATCCTACCCAAACTTATTTATCTATTTAGTGCCATACCCATTGAACTACCAAAATACTTCTTCACTGATTTAGAAAAAACCATAACAAAGTTCATTTGGAAGAACAAAAGATCAAGGATATCCAGGGAAATAATGAAAAAAAACACATATGATGGGGGCCTTGCAGTCCCAGACCTCAAACTATATTACAAAGCAGCAGTCATCAAAACAATTTGGTACTGGCTAAGAAACAGAAAGGAAGATCAGTGGAATAGACTGGGGGAAAACGACCTCAGCAAGACAGTATACGATAAACCCAAAGATCCCAGCTTTTGGGACAAAAATCCACTATTCGATAAAAACTGCTGGGAAAATTGGAAGACAGTGTGGGAGAGACTAGGAATAGATCAACACCTCACACCCTACACCAAGATAAATTCAAAATGGGTGAGTGACTTAAACATAAAGAAGGAAACCATAAGTAAATTGGGTAAACACAGAATAGTATACATGTCAGACCTTTGGGAGGGGAAAGGCTTTAAAACCAAGCAAGATATAGAAAGAATCACAAAATGTAAAATAAATAATTTTGACTACATCAAACTAAAAAGCTTTTGTACAAACAAAACCAATATAACTAAAATCAGAAGGGAAACAACAAATTGGGAAAAAATCTTCATAGAAACCTCTGACAAAGGTTTAATTACTCATATTTATAATGAGCTAAATCAATTGTACAAAAAAATCAAGCCATTCTCCAATTGATAAATGGGCAAGGGAAATGGATAGGCAGTTCTCAGATAAAGAAATCAAAACTATTAACAAGCACATGAAGAAGTGTTCTACATCTCTTATAATCAGAGAGATGCAAATCAAAACAACTCTGAGGTATCACCTCACACCTAGCAGATTGGCTAACATAACAGCAAAGGAAAGTAATGAATGCTGGAGGGGATGTGGCAAAGTAGGGACATTAATTCATTGCTGGTGGAGTTGTGAACTGATCCAACCATTCTGGAGGGCAATTTGGAACTATGCCCAAAGGGCGACAAAAGAATATCTACCCTTTGACCCAGCCATAGCACTGCTGGGTCTGTACCCCAAAGAGATAATGGACACAAAGACTTGTACAAAAATATTCATAGCTGCGCTCTTTGTGGTGGCCCAAAACTGGAAAACGAGGGGATGCCCATCAATTGGGGAATGGCTAAGCAAATTGTGGTATCTGTTGGTGATGGAATACTATTGTGCTAAAAGGAATAATAAAGTGGAGGAATTCCATGGAGACTGGAACAACCTCCAGGAAGTGATGCAGAGTGAGAGGGGCAGAACCAGGAGAACATTGTACACAGAGACTAATACACTGTGGTATCATCGAACGTAATGGACTTCTCCATTAGGGGCGGTGTAATGTCCCTGAACAACTTTCAGGGATCCAGGAGAAAAAAAACACCATTCATAAGCAAAGGATAAACTATGGGAGTGGAAACACCGAGAAAAAGCAACTGCCTGAATACAGAGGTTGAGGGGACATGACAGAGGATAGACTTTAAATGAACACTCTAATGCAAATATTATCAACAAAGCAATGGGTTCAAATCAAGAAAACATCTAATGCCCAGTGGACTTATGCGTCGGCTATGGGGGGTGGGGGGGAGGAAAAGAAAATGATCTATGTCTTTAACGAATAATGCTTGGAAATGATCAAATAAAATATATTAAAAAAAATGAAAAAAAAAAACAAAAAAAAAACAAAAAAAATTAATGTTAAAAATTGTTGTTTGCATGTAACTGGCAAAAATTGTTAAAATGAATTTGAAATGCATATAATTAAAAAATACAACAGGTATGAGCAAATCTCTTTTGTGAGAAGCAAAGTGATGGCTCCAACAAGAAGTTAGTATCACCTGGGGAAAACACTTCACTTGTAGGGGCCCAAGTTCCCTCATCTGTAAAATGAGAGAGTTAGTGTTGATGGTCTCTAAAGTATCTTCCACGTCTGAATATAAAGCCATCATTGCATAGTGAATAACAAGCTAGCCCAGGAGTGAGGGATACCGAGATTTCAATCCTGTCTCAGATAATTACTACCTCTGTGACTCAGAGTAAGTCCCAACTTTTTAGTGCCTCAATTTCCTCATCTGTAAAATGAGGATAATAATCAGACCTCCCACAGAAGGATTGTAAGCCTCAAGTTGGGAGATATTTAGAGGCATAAAAATTCAAGCAATTATTTTAATGATATGTAAGCAGATAACATGAGAGGGTTGAGCTGGGTCATCTCGAAGTTTTCTTTGAACTCAGTGTTATGGTCTAAGAACAAATGAAAACATATCAAATAAGCAGCGACTATGTGCCAGGACATTGTGCTAAGCAACAGGATATCAACACAAGCCAGTCAGACATTCTCTGTCCTCAAAGAGTCTCCATTCTGGGAGGAAGAGGAAGGACAAATAAAGGAATGGTTGCCAAGGATGATCATTTTGGACAGGGAAGTTGGAGGACTAAAATCATATGGAAATGGATTGTTCCATCCTTTCTCATAATGATAGTATTTTTTTGTTGTTGTTCTCAGAGCTAGAAGAGAAATGCAGATGGAACAAGGGAGCAAGATGGCACAGTCTATGAATGGCCAAGACATAATGGCCATTCTCAACTCTGAGACTGAGTGAGTCCACCATCTCAGCCCATCACCCTCACTGGGAATGGGAAGATAGGGGAAGAGCAGCTTCGGGGCATAAAAAGAGATCCTGAAAAAGTGTGTGTGTGTGTGTGTGTGTGTGTGAACAATTTGTTTCAGAATATTGGCATTTCTGTGTAAAGACAGTGCTTAATCAGAACCGTACTAACTGGATAACTGGACTGTGGGTAGATCCATGAGGAAGGTTCACCAGGCATATGTATGTGAGATCAGAGAAAATACTTTCTGGAAACTGTGAAGTTCAAGAAGGATTGGGGTTGGGGGAAAAGGAAAAGGTGGAAAAGAGAGTTAAAGTATGCAGAGAGTAAGACTGTGGTCACTGCAATTGGATTTCCTTTGGGCACAGCTGCCCCATGGGAGGATCCACAGGGTGGGAAGCTTCCCTTTTATCTGACAGTGTCCAGAAGTAAAGCCCGTTTCCCCATCCAGCTGTTGTTCTGCTGCCCACAGATACTTACAAGTACATTAGCAATAGAATATGGAATATTTCTTGAAGTCAGCTGAAATGTCTTCCTCCTAAGTACTGTGGCTGGCTGAAATGACCATCTTCAATTCTCATTCATGCTTAAATTCTTTGGCTCAACTAATTTTAATAATTAAAGCACTCTTCGTCCAACAATAGCATCCCGCGTTCTTTCATAATTCATGGGTTTGGGAAAAGTTTTAATATTGCATGGGCATGAATGAGCTTACTAGGAAACAGGCTAACAAGCCATCTGCTTCGTGACACAGACTTCCGTAAATGTCATGAAACTTTATGTTACCATAAAATGTTGCAAGAAGAAGGAGAAATAAAAAAGGAAGGAAGGAAGCGTTCAGGAATAGGGAAGATTCTCTTATGAAGTTTTGGGCTCATTTTAGCTAGATTATGTATATTGAAATTGTAACAGTAAACTTTTCTCGTAGAAAGCGGAGTGGACTATAAACTTGGAGGGAAGGGTTTGATCATGGAGCTCCTGATCCCATCTCACCACCTTAGACCATGACGATTCATGGCCTTGCTCTGTTTAGGAGGTCCGATGGGGTCTTAAAATTTGCTTTTGGAGAAGTCCAAGAAAGCAAGTCAAAGGAAGAGTGCGTCCATTTTCTTGGCATTCAATAGTAAACAATGGAAATTTACAATTCATCTTATGGAATAAAGTTAAGAATTTTTACTATTTGGAAATGGATGCTTCTATGGCCCAGGTACTTGCTCCAAAAGTTAATTTATTCCCCTAATATAAACCTTTTTTAACTTCCATCTCCCTCTTATGGTGAAGAAGAACCTTGGTTCAACCCACTGATGAGGGAAGAAAATGCTTTCAATTTGTCATTAATCCAAGAGAAGGCGCCTCCACTGAAACTTGGTTCTCACTCATAACCCATATGCAGTTCTATAGTGGACCGTAAGATGGTTCGTTGTCCAGCCCTTTCATATTCTCATCCACGTGTCATTTTTTTATTTAAGAATTTGGCAGGGAGGGGCTCCCCACTCCTCCCAACGAATCAGTCTCATTTGGGCCAGAGAGAAGCCCAGACTGATGGCATCACTGGGATGGGGAGTTTTCAGGTGAAGAAACTTTGCAATGCAGGTCAGCGCCATCACTTTGACGAGTTACCTCAGTGATAATAGCCTTAGAGAGGTGCTTAGCACTGGGGTCAAACTCAAAGCCTTGCAGAGCAAGCCCTGGCAAAATGTTTCAATAGGCTGAACCATAATTAAATGTAATTGAGAAATACTTTCCGAAACAAAACTGTAATACAATCTAGGCAATGGTATGTCAGGGTTTTCTAGTCAATCTATGACCCACAAGGTGGTGATTCAAATGGCGTTTGACACATTGGCCCAAAGCATTGAAAACTGCGGTGACCATTCCAAGGTCACTTAGCCAATATGTGTCCAAGAAGGAATGTGGACCAAGATTCTGCCTTAGTCCAAGGCCAGCTGTCGATTCATTGCAACTCGTCACCTCTTCCGTATTAGAGTTATTTTGCATCTACTTACAGAAATGCTCTCCATTTTTCTAAACAGAGCATAGCTTTCCTGAGAGCAAGGCCCTGGTGCTGCTGTCTTAGGTGGTGCTCTTTGCATCCTCGTGCCAAAAGATCGCTTGGCATGTCGTAGGCTCTTATCGAATCCTTCTTGATGGAATGTGCAGATTCTACAAGCCCAGAAATTCATATTCATGTGGCCTCCATGACTTACGTGGCAATGATTTCCATATGCACTCAGGAGAGAAGCAACCAATAAACCCCAAATATGCCGTGGCTAAGCAATTCTGCAATGCTTTGAGTTTTATGGACTAATAATGTTCAAATCCCAGCTTCCCAAATTCAGTGTACTGTATCAGCAATAATGAGGAAAACTATTGAAACTCATTAAAGAACTTCCTAATCAGTCTGTTCATTGAGGCTATCTGCTTCCCATTATACGAAGACAAATTAAGCAGGTTACAATAGTTCCCAGAAAACATCTGCTGAAACAAGTCAAAATGAATGATAAATAAAATCGAATTCCCTTTGCAGGGGATTTTTTTCACCCAGCTGTACGGAGAAAAGCCCTATCAAAGGCAGCTATTCATTACTTGTCAATTCCCAGAGAAATCCCTAAACCACTAACAACATCTTCCAACAACCTTTTAATTAGGAGGGAGCTCATCTCAAAATAGCCGCCATCCACAGCGCAGAGGTGCCAACGTTGGGTCTATTTTCCAGAGACTAAGGAAATACGTAGGGAGGGGAGATGGAGAAAGCCCCCTGAGAAGAAGGGAGCCAGTAGGCTCCTGAGAACTGGCTGCCTGCATTTGGCTTAGGGCTCATCTCTGGATTCTCAATGGCTCCCAGAGCAGAGAGGATCAAGGAAGGAGGGAAAGGAGAAAGAAACAAGGAAGTCTGGTCATGGTTTATCCTGGTTCTTTAGACCTGCTTTCAGGGCAGTCCCTTTCCAGTCTACCTGAAATTGCACCCCTTCCTTGTGTCCCAAAGAAATGACACACTTATCCAGTTCGATATTGCCAACGGTGGTCATGCAGGGGTATATTTCCTGTCTGGCTGGTTTCTATTTTTATTTTTAAGGGTAAAAAATGTTTATTTTTTCCGAAAGAAACGATTGAAAAAATTCAGGATTCTCATCCATAGAACTTCTCATTATAGCTCAAAGGGAAGGGACAAGCCCATTACAGAACTGAAAAGTTGAGAAGTAGAGATGTTGTAGGCCAATTATCCCATTTTATAGCCTGAGGAGTAAAACATAAGAGAGTCCTATTTGATGCCACACAACAAAGTATTGGCAGGGCCAAGATGCACCCCCAATCCAGTGGTCTTTCCCCCAAGACAATAAATGTCTTCTAAGATCTTTTTTTTCTTCCCCAAGGGAGGAGGTAAGATGGAGAAGAGTATCATGTAGCTCCCACCCAGTGAACTCTATCTATCTCTCAGATGTAAGCAGTAACTACAAATGTATGAGGCTGGTTATTAGGGTCTAACTGGTTAAGGAAAAGTAGTCCACTTCACATAGCAGATAAGTTCCTTAGAAATGCATCTGGGGCCTGACACAATAGGAAATGCCAGCTGGATGAGGCGGAGGCCCAAATTCGATATCTGTGTGTAAAATGTCTTTGACTCGGCCATTTTGGGAATTGCTTGTCCTCTAATCACATTTTAACTTAATTGATGAGTGTGGAACTTGTCCCCTGAGACTCAGAGAGAGGACTTGGCTTCTTCCTGGCCATACAACTAGGAATCGTGAATGGATGGATTCTCACTTGGCTGTCCCTGAGCCCAAGTTCAGTCCTCATTTACTGCCTCTCCCAGAGTTCACCCAAGATGAAGTCTTCTCTCCAGTATGGAGGGAGGGTCAAATGGTGCATGGCATGGGAGTTACTCTCTTCTCTCAGCATTCCCATGGAGCTGGGATGCTTTGATGTGGCCATTCTTTCCAACGATGCAAATCATGGCGGATCTATGCTTGTCCAGCTTATACACTCTCATCTATTTAGTTCCAAGGGTTTGCCACAGGGATCTTGCCAACATTTTCTTGACCATGCATCTGCTTCTCTCTAGCAAGAGCCATTGCTCTACTGTATGTCCTTCCATCTCAAGCTGGCATAGTGTGATGATTGATCTGCCTACCTAAGTAAGCTTCCCCCCACCAAGCAATTATCCAATGAGCTGCCACAGTGACTTTCCTAAATTGGGCTTCTAACTAGGTCATTGTGAACTGATGAAAACTGGTGTGACTGGCACAACTCCATTTCTGCTCGTGTGACAAGTAAACCAGCTGAAAGGCTGGGCATCATCTCCTTCCTCAGCTCCTTGCTGCACTGGCCAGGTTAGGCTTAAATTCGGAGTCCCTGGCCCTCAGTCTTCTTCCTCATTACACAATTTAGAAAATACTCTCATCTCACTGGCCTTGACCGAGCTCTCCTACGTGTGACATGAGCATCTGCAATGGGTGACAGCTGGCTCTTGTCTAAAATTCTTTACATTGGAATGTTGAAATAAAAGACTCAGAGCCCCCCAAGTCTCCCCAATCCAGAGTCCAAAAGTACATAGAATTTTAGACACGAAATTTCATCCCCTATCATGACCTGTATTTGATAGTTTGTCCCATTTTCCTTCAGTGATTCCACTTCTTACCTCATTTCAATTTTCAACTTGCAATTGAAGGCAGCTAGAGCTTCAGTGAATGGGATTTTAGTCCAGTAGTCAGAAAGACATGAGTTCAAATTTGACCTCAGACACTTATTAATGCTATGATTCTGGGGAAGTCATTTAATCTCTGACTTCTTCTGTTTCCTAACCTATAAAACAGAGGTAATAACAGCACTTACCTCTTTATTGTGAGGATCAAGTGGGATGATGTTTGTACAAAAGACTCTGCAGTGCCTGGCACAGAGTAGGCATTTTTATAAAGGCCTGTTCCTTTCCCTGCTGGCTCCCTAAAAGGCTAAACTCATTTGTTTCCTTCAACAAAACTTTTCTTATTTCCCAGATTGTTATGCATCTTCTGTTACCAAAATTATTTTCTATTATCTGTGTGTGTGTGTGTGTGTGTGTGTGTGTGTGTGTGTGTGTGTTGTGTCCCTTCCACCCTTCCCACTTTTAATTGAAACTTTGGGAGGGTAAAATGGGTTCGGCTTTGGTTTCCCGTCTCCTGCAATTTTTCAGTCCCTTGGAAGTCATTGGGTCCATTATCACTGAACTGAATGACGAAGAGAGAAACTACCCAAAGGAACATCCCCCCAGAGCTCTTCTCCTCGTGCCACGTCTTCTGCCCACCTCGGGAGCCCTTGGCTTGGGCACGTCTCCACAGAAAAGCCCTGGAGACCGACACACATTGGCATTGGGGCAGGTGCCCAGCCATGGGAGATGCTTCCTCTGCCCAAGAGTCTGAAGGCTCAGCAGATCCACTGGGTTAGGACTCCTCCTCTGGAGGAAATCGTCCCCATCTCCTACAGCAATTCCAGGGAAGCCGTTCCGTCTTCCAACATGACACTGAAGCCAGGGAAGCCAGCCCGATGGCTCTGGGGACGTTCCGCTCCCTAGGCAGCCCTCTATGAACCTCTTGTCTCTCACAGCTTCTTCAGGAGCCTCCCAAAGGCTGAACTCGCTCTGGCAAGGCTGGAGCTCATTCTCAAAGCCAGAGATCTCTGGGAAGAACTTGCGCATCCAATGGGAGGCCTGGGAGGTGTGTCCCAGCCCTTCCTGGCATGGTGCCGGGACCAAAGAAGGCACTCCATTCCCTGAGCCACGTGGAGCACAGAAGGACGAAGACAACGTGCCCAAGTGCACTTTCCTCCCCTACGTTCTGATGGACTCCTCATGCCTGCTTCGTGCGGGCTAAGCCTTCCAGTCCCCTCGGCCTCACTGTCCAGAGCCAGACACACGGGACTCTGCCTGCAATGTCACACTGCTGTCATCCTCATGGAAAGCAGAGCCGGAAAAGCAATCGGGGGGCTCCACTCTGGTGCCGAGGTGGCCGGTGGTGTCTGTCTGCGGAGCACAGGGGTAGGCAGAGGCGCCCGGCTGGACAGACTCCAATTCCCGAGTTGCTATTGGCCGGAGGAGGGGGGCCCTTTGGCTACCCCCCCTTCCCCCCCCCCCCCCCCCCCCCCCCCCGCAGAGCAGATCAAGGGCTTGGGCTTGGGCTTGGGCTAGGACTCTGAGCCTCGTAGTTCTGCAATAAAAGGAAACGCATTTCTAGATGGGTTCTATTCCGTGTTCCGGTGAAGCTCTTGGGCATAATTAACCCCCAGGGAGCCGCTACACTCCACGCTTCTACCCGGAGCTGAGCTCTAAGTCTACAGTCTGGTAAGAAAGCAGATGATGTCTTGAAGAGGGGACACGCGGAGCAGAAGGAGAGGAGTGGAATAGGAGACGGACGGGTGACAAAAGCTGGAAATGCCTCTGCAGCCTCCCCTCTTCAGTCTGAGCTCCTCCAGGGCAGAGGCTGCCTTTTGTCTCTTTTGTGCATCTCCAGAACTTAGCCCAAAATAGGCCCTTGACAAATATTGGCTGACCTAAAACCCAGTGGAATTGCTCCTTAGCTACGGAAGGGGGTGGGAGGAGGGGAGGGAAAGAACACGATTCCTGCAACCGTGGGAAAATAGTCTCGATTAATGAATTCAATAAATAAACTTAAGAAAGAGACTTTGATTCGCTGATTGGTGACGCGATAGCCCATTCCGTGCTAAGGCATCAAGATGGAGGATTCGATGTTGCCCTTCACTTAGCCTTCCTAGAAGAGGTCGTGAAGGGGAGTGAACAAGGGGTCTAGAAAGTTGGGTTGGAGGGAGGACGGAGAGGAGTTCAAAGCGGTGCTTTTCCAGCCTAAAGCCGCCATTCTCCGGGCTCTGCCTCAGTCACGTGATCTGGCAGCTCTGCAGAGGGGAGATTCTAGAAGCCGGGGGACCATTTAGGAAGCAATGGACCAGGCAGAAAGTGATGAAGTCCTGAATGAAAGGGAGGGTCCTCGGGGTGTCTTTGTATGGCCCGCACTTAGCCCACTGCCTGCAATGGCTCAAGAACACAACGCTGGCGGAGTGGAATCGAGTTGAAAGGGACAGAAGCATCCACGGCCTCTCCCTTGCCACTTGCATTGATGGGGATGAAAAATGGCCCCAGCTGTTCCCAGGCTCTACTGCCTACTAAACTGTGCCCGGGGAGTTTGGAGGCCGGCTGTCATGGCAGCCCTTTCCCCGGCTACCTTGATTCATGCCTAGCTGCTCTCGTGACAGCAGCCACATAAAAGGGCCTTGAAATAAACATTCACCAAAGCCCTGCAGTGGCAGGATAAAGTGACTTCCTGGGGCACTTCAAGCACTCGCTTACACAATGGCGCCAGATGAAAGGAAGCCAATCTTGTGGATGGTCATTCAGAAGAGGCCGGATTATCCTGCCATGGGCCTTCCCTGCAGATCTCCAATTTGCTCTTATTGTTTAATTTTCATCGAGAACTGACGCCGTACCGAGCACTACAGAGAGCCTGGAATCAAAAGGCCTTTGTGGACAGCCGGTGTGCGAAGGAGATATGCTAAGAGAGATCTGTTCTTGGTCATTAGGGAAGCGTTTGTGCTCTCCGGGATTTGGCTGTTTATTTTATTCATGAGGAAGCAGAGGGAGGCAGTTGGCCTCCACAGACCCCACTCAAGCCTCCTGGAGCTTGAACCATCCATCACTGGAGGAATGGGCCTAAAGTAAGCACTGGGCTTTCAAGCCAAGCCCATGGAACTGGGCAATGGTGGCTGGCCAGTCGTTGCTGAAATCATGATTCTGCACGAGCAGTGCACTACTCCTGCCCTCAGACGAAGAGCCTCCGACCTGCTGGGCTAGCCTCCCTCCTCGCACTTCACGCAGCCATCCATGCCATCCTCGTGACAGACGAGAATGGAAACGCTGGCCTGAGGGCAGTGCCAATGTCCTCTTCTGCCCTGAGACGCGCAGGGGTGTCCGGAGGGTAGGCAGTTAAGTTAAGGGTTTGACTAAATTCTAAGGCCATCTTGTGGTCGCCGATTTAAAGGTTTATAGCTCAGGTCAAAATGACCTTTAGTAGTTTTATTTACAAAGAGGTGGTCAGAGAGAAAGTAGAGAAATACAGAAAGAGAGTGGAGAAGATGTCTAGCCTATCACACTAAATATTGCTCCGGTGCTCGGCTCAGCCCAGCAGGACTTGTTAACCCTTGACCAGAGGACCCAGAGTTCCACCCACATGGCCTCCGCTTAACGGGGAAGGCTTCTCTGGAACTAATCTCTCTCCAGAAGCCAAGAAAGGAAGACCAGCCACTTACTCACCCAAGAAACAGTCCAAGAGCCAAGGTCTCAAATCAAAGCTGAGGTTCAAGGCATAGTCGCCACTCCAAGCCACAGTCTCAGTCCAAGCTCCAGATTCAGACCAGAGGACTTCAAGCTGAAGCCTTTATAGTCACTTTTTGTCCCTCCCCCTCTTCATGGGGCCAATCACAGTTTCCAAATTGCCCAGCCCTGCCCAGGGGGGCACTGTCTGTGGGATCCACTTCTCACCCTCTGAAGGTGTTAACTCTTATCAAAGGATTCACAAGTTTCTGACTGATTGGGTTAAAAGCTCTCCAAGTTCGTGACGTGTGGATTCTCTTACTTGATGGCTTACAAAGTGTTAAGCAGGGGTCTGTTCAGTTGGGGGTGATCAATTTAAAAGTTGCTGAGGTTAGACAAAGAAAGTCTGATTCACACTTCACAGGAGGAACCCAGAGAAGGAGCAGCAGTAAAGTCGAGAGAGAGACTGATCCTGGCCATCCTCAGGATGGCTGCTCCACAGCTTATGATAGCCTTAGAGAATTGCCAGGGAAAAGGTGACTTGCTCCATCATCAAAGCAATCCGAACCTCAGTTTTCCTGTCCCCAAAGCCAACACTCTCTTCAGTGCACAGCTATCTGAGAAGGCCACATATTAGAACAACATTCATGAATGAAGAAGGAAGGTAAAAAGTGGGTGGCTAAGTAGCCAGTAAAAGACAATCTCCGAGGCACCGCGTTCTACTCACAGGAGATCCCTTTAGGGCCACACTTGACGTCTATTCCTTTTTGACTTTGCTCATGATTCTACTAGATACAATGATTTGGTTTCCAAGAGTGTCGTGATTTAGAAGATCAAAAGAAGTCTGGAGAAAAGTCATCCCACGTGGACTGATGAAACCAGCAAAACACGCCCGCTGAATGCTCGCTACTGACAGAAGCGATTGGGCACCTTCCCATAGCAAAGGCAAACCCAAATACAGCTGCAGTCCTGGATCATTCCAGTGAGAAGCAGCAACGTACTTCATCAAGGCTCTTAGATGACGCCCATGGACCGGAGAGCCAGCAGGCTTGGATGTGTGTCCCTGAACTCAGCAAAAAAGTGGCCTAGGATGATTGGACTCCACTGAAACATGATAAACATTATATAAAGGCATCATGAAGGACCATAAACCAGATGCCTCAGTGGCACAGTGGATAGAATGCTGGCTCTGGAACAAGGAACAGCTGATTTCTAATCCAGTCTCAGCCATGTAACAGCTGTGTGACCCCAGGCAAGTTACTTCAGTTCTCTGTGCCTCAATGTCTTTATCTGTAAAATAGGGATAATAATGGCACCTACTTTCCTAGGTTGCTGTGGGCATCAAATGAGATAATGATTATAAATGCCTGGTACATAGTAAGTGCTAGATAAATGTTCCTGCTTATTATTATAGATCAAAAATCCAATTATTAAAATGATCACTTGAGTCACACTGTAGATCCAGGAGAGTGTGATTATAGTTCAATGATTCTTTATTTTTTCATATAGGAGGCTAAATACTTTGGAAAGATGATACTGAACTAATTTTAACTTCTAAAAGACCACATATCAAGGGGAAGGAAGGAAGGAAGGAACGAATGAACGAATGAACGAATGAACAAAGGAACAAAGGAACAAAGGAAGGAAAGGAGGAAGGAAGGAACGAACGAACGAACGAACAAACGAACGAATGAAGGAACAAAGGAAGGAAGGAAGGAATGAAGGAATGAAGGAACGAAGGAACAAAGGAAGGAAAGAAGGAAAAGAGAATTGGTACCCTCTTCTGGACATTTTTAAAGACTCCTGTTTGTCTCAACAAGGGCAACTAGGTTGTACAGTAGATAGTGTGTCAGGCCTGGAGTCAGGAATACTCATCTCCCTGAGTTCAAATCTGGTATTAAGCATTAATAGCTGTGTGACCTTGGGCATGTCACTTAACTCTGCCTTAGTTCCTCATCTGTAAAAATGAGCTAGAGAAAGAAATGTCAAGCCTTTCTAGCATCTTTGCCAAGAAAACTCCAAATGGGTTCACAAAGTCAGATAGAACTAAACAGCAACAAAAAAACTCCTCCAACAAACACAAATAAATAAATAAATATATATTATTTATAATTATATTAATTTTAATTAAATTAATTTTTTAATTAATTAAATTAACTAATTAAAAAATTAAATTTAAAAAATTAATTAATTAATTTAAAAAATTATATTATATAAATGTAAACAAATAAACAAATAAATAAATACACTGCAAAAAAGGAAGTAAACAACTGAGTTGATAATTTCAAATCCACAAGTATTAATTCATCCCTTTTGTGGGTCCAGATTCATGGGCAGTTCTAGGAGCTGTTGCCAGAAAGCAAACTAATCCCTGACCATAATCAAAGACCATACATTACGGCGTCCTTCCAATTCAGGGACTCTCTGAGTTCAGGGGAGAGGTTGGGAAATAAAAATGTATGTTAAAAATAAGCAAGAAGGAGGTTAGTAAGGGGGTGGGGGGGGGGAGATCTGTAGGTCTGCATCTGATTTTCCAGTGCCTGGGAGATTGACTGGCATATGGTAGGTGATAAATGCTTGATGATTGATTGAGTGAATGATTAATTGAATTTAATAATGCAGATCTATGCATTTTTGGCAGAATAAATATGAATGCCTGGATTTAAGATGTTTAGCAATTAGCAAGATGAGGCTATGATTGTGATGACCCAATTAAAAAGGAAAGAGGGAAAAATAAAAATTTTTTAAATGGAGATCTAGAACTACAAATTTCCTTTATTAGAGAAAGGGAAGAAAATTGCCGCTCTGTGGGGTCTCCAGTGCTCTGACCATTATCAAGCCTAACAACGGCATCGTATGAAAAATGGCTACAACCTACTTAATTACCTTCTTTAATTACTATGAGGTTTGCAGCAGCAAAAGTGTCACACATGGGTCCACTATAGGCTTGTTTCAAGATCTGGAGTGAAAGCAGGTTTTCCTTTGAACGCAAATAAGCCCAGCTGTAAACTGAAGAAGTTGCCAAAGAATGTCACCTCTCACCCAAGTCTTCACATTCCCTTGGGAAAATGTTGATTGCTCATATATTTCCCCAGAAAACCCCTCTCAACCTGGTCATTTTGAATGCAACAACTCGGATACCACAAACACAATTCAATAAAGTTTATTAGATGCCTGATTGGAGACGGGGTGGAGCTCAAGTCAGAGTCCTGGAATCAGGTGATGGGACTGGTTGATAGTCCAGTGGTTAAAATACTGGATGTAGGGATAGCAAGACCTGAGTGCGAAACATAGACAGTTACGAGTTGTGTGACTCTGGGCAAGTCACTTAACCTCCTTCAGCCTCATTTTTCTCATTTTTAAAATGGAGACAACAATATTGGCTACCTCATACAAATTCTATGAAATGCAAAGTGCTCTGCAAACCCTAAAGCATGATACAAACGATGATGAACTCCTCATTATCCCAGACAAAATCTAAGTTCAAATGCCCTTTCCAGGCATCATTAGAAGAGGGAATCCCTCATTGGGAGCACCCTACACTAAAGGAAGCATGAGTCATCACTAAACAAATATACTGAATACAGCAGTGACTCCACTAGCTTTGGGTGGGGATTGGGGGGGAGGACCAAAAGAGAAATAGCTTCCTCCCTTCAGAAACAAACATGCCTCGATTTGGATTCACTACGTAAACAAGCAAATCAACCCCCAATACCATTTTGGACTTCATTTAGAGTTCTTCCTCTAGGTTCAAGATAACTCCTACTGCTATCTCTTGGCTTCATGAGGAACATGGATCATGGGAAAAATAATAGCCGACACATACCTTTGTGCTTCTGTGTTATTTTACACATATTCATGTATGTTCATAAATGAGACTATTTAAATATGTTTATGGATCTGTACCCATGTGTATAGTTTGCCCCCAAAGTTTTAGCACAGTTTAAGACTTTATGATCATCTTTATGATCACATATGTGCATATAAACACACATTTTTATATTTGGGTTATTAATATCCATTTGAAAAATGAACACAATATGCTGAAATGTCACCCTTAATTACTGAGGGAGAGTGATGGATTAGATAGACAGACAGACATTCAGACAGATGGATAGATAGACAGACAGAGAGATAAAGTATTGGCTTCCTCCAGAGGCAACCATGTAAAACAACACAATATGAGATTCTTCTGCTGTCCCAGTTGCTATGGACATCGAGCATCCCAAGAAGGTTAATGATGACTCTAAGCAAAAGCACCATTTCTCTTTGCAGCCTGGACTCCTACTCTGTCGGGTCTAGTCTCCTGGGAGTCATTGTGATGAAACGAGTCTTTAGAATGGCATCCTCTTCTGAACGTCACCGACAAGGCGCCAGCATTCTCTTCCAATCTGTGTTCCAATCTCCCTGTTCTTCAGAAAGATGCCGTAAAAACTACGGTTATATTAAAGTTGTGATTGGAGTGGGATGTTTAATGTTATGATTACATAAATCAATTCTGAAAATGATTATTGAGTCAGTGTGGGATAGTGGAATGAGTCCTGATCTTGGAGAAAGACCTAGTTGTAATTCTTCTTCTGATAATTACCCTCTGTGGGATTTTTTGAGGAAAAATCATATATCTCTCCAGATCTAGATAGAGATTTAGATAGATATAATCTCTTGAAGCCTTAGGGGGAGTGACAGGCAGTGAGTTAAAATGGGAACAGTATTAGCCAGGAAATCAGGAAGCTCTGAAGAGGACTCAGGTCTGTAAGACCTTAGGCAAGTCACTTCAGCGTCTGTTTCTGATTCTTCATCAGCAACAGGTAATGAAATTATCTGGTCCTCTCTAGTGATCACACAAACTCCATTTGATGCTTGCAATGTTCACCTCCACCCCTTAGAATCTTTGGCTTCCTACAAAATTGCGTTCCCGTCTCCTTTTCTAACTAATGCCTTTGCTCACCCCACAGATGTTAGGGTCCCTTCAATTCCAGAAATTACCTTGGGAATCAATTGATCAATCAATAAATGTGTAACAAGCCTCTTGAATGCACTATTTGAAAGAGGAGGGACTGGGCTTCTATGGCTTCACACACAGCCCCAGGAACAATGACGGCCCATCGGCGGGCCCAGCTATTGCGCCTCTTTGGATTCTGAGGGGAGCCGTTCGAAGAACCAGTGCCATTCAGGGTTCGAGAAGTGAACCTCAACATTGGATCAATAAAAGGAACCTGTTCATAGTCTCAGAAGATCACTAGGACTTTGGCTAAGTCTAATCAGGCGTGTTGGAAAATAAAGAACAAAGTTTCTCAGCTTCTGGTGCTGATAACAAGGCTTTGCCAGCCCTGCAGCTTGAAAGTTGAAGAGTAAATTATAGTACTAATAAGTTAACCTGCTACGGTCCAGAATGGCTTGTGCCGCAGGGCCAGGGGCTGGGAAGCAGGCAGGAAAAACTCACGCTGTTATAATCATTGCAATTTCAATGGCAATTTTAAAAAAATAATTCAAATTGCTCCAATTAACTCTCCCTGAGAACTCAAAGGGTTTGGGGTGACCTTGAACAGAATCCCCCATGGAGGTAGCCATGCTGACTCATCTACATCCAAAGCTCCCAGCTCGAGGCTCAGGGGACAGTTGAAAGACGAGGAAAAGCCTGAGACCAAGAAGAGAGAGGACACAGTTCAGGTGTCAGTCACCTACCAGAGACTCCCTGAACCCAGCCCCTGAGGCAGTCTCCTTCCTTCTGAGCCATCCTTTTGGTCTTTTGTGTCTACTTTATTCATCCTGATGGAATCACTCCACAAGGATGGGGATGGTCAGCCTTTGTGTCTCCACAGGGCTTGGGCCTGGGCTCTACATCCTGCCTACGTGACCTTGGCCAAGTCTCTTAGACTCTCTGGAGCTTCCTTCTTGCCCAGACCGAATGTCAGTTCTTTGAGGATGGAGCCCATCCGCATTTCTGCCTCCTGTCCACCAGCCAGCACCAGGGAAGGACATGGGAGGTGCTTAATAAATGTCTGTTGATTGAGTGATGGCAGAGGAGTGACATGATGACAGCCCTGGAGGCTCAGCAGTGGGGGGGAGGGGGGGTTCTTCCTGTACATACTGATGCTTGCTCAGGAGAGCCAACAAGTCGGTGAGAATTCGTGGGGCTGCTCTATTCCCGAGAAGTGAGGCTGATGCACTTTGGCAGTCATTTCATTCAGCTCTGACTGCAGGGCCACAGGACCAGCTTGTCTGGGCTTTAGGGCTGGATTCAGGCCTCTCTGCTCTGGCACGTTGTAACTTGGAAGCCCAGAATGGGAGATCCAACAGGAGGGAAAACGTGTCCAGCACTTGTCCAGCCACCCGTAACTCAACTGCAAACCACTTTTTTCTGGGGCAGAGCAGAAGCCTTTTCTCTCCGAAGGTCAGACCTAGACCAGCATGGCCCAGTGGTAGGAAGAATGATGATCTGTGATCAAAAACCAAGAGGATAGCAGTGGAGCGAGTGTGAGATGAGTGAAAGCTGGCCCCGACTGCCACTGAATCGGAGGGTAATCTGTGTACATCAAAGAGCTTGACTTCACCCGTTGTCTAATGTCCCAGACACCCAGAGGCTTTTAACACCAATATGGCGCCCTGTTCACCCCAGTTCTATTCTTTCAACCTCAACTGCTGCCATTAAGAGCACTTTCCAAAGGATCACATCATCCTAGAGTAGGAAGGACCTCCGTTGCCTTGCTGTGTCTTGGACAAATACAATCCCAAACCTGAAATAGATGCCCTCGTCTACTGGGTATCTGCGTTCACTCTTGCCTTCAAGGTGTCTGGTGGGCATGCTGCCTCCAATGGAGCCACCCTCATTCCTCTGAATAGCTCTAATTCTGTGAAAGTATTTTTTCTGATATCAATGTGTTTTATACCTACTGTTTCTGGTTCTGCCCTCAGGTCCCTAGCAGACTAATCCAGTCTCACATGACATGATTACCCCTTAAATATTTTAATTCAATTATGACGTGCCCTCGAGTGCCTCCTTTTCTACTTGTGCATTTCCTTCCATTCTTTTTCATATGGCATTGGCTGAATATCATAGAATTTTCTAGGTGTCCTCCTCTGGGTCCTCTCTAGAGTATCAAAATCCTTCTTCAATCAACCAATCCGTAAACATTTATTCAACACCTACTATGCGCAAAGCACTCTGCGACTTGCTAAAACACTGTTCTGAATGCTTCCAAAACTGTAGCACATAGAACCAAACATGGCACTCTAGAGGTGATCTGGCCATTTCTCTCACCCTTTTTCCTTTGCAAAATCATTAGAAAGTATAATTCACATGACTTCACTTCTATTTATTCATTACCCACTAAGGTCTCAGTCCACTGAAATCTGCCTATAATCTTGACTCCTCAATAAACAAAACAAAAACATCTCAGTGATCACCTCAGTTTCCAAATTACAAAAGCACAGAATCCTAGTACGTAAGGGCTCAGAGGACAACTAGTCTAGGGAATCCCTTGACCTATTATAAGTATGCCTTAAAATGGCAGAGGATCTGATCATGGGAACTTCTTTTCTGGATCTGATTCTCACCAATAAAGAGGAATGGTTGGCTAAGGTGAACATTTTGGGAATGTGGATTTGAAGTGACTCTTCCATTTTAAAATCAAAAATAAAGAGGTTACAATTAACTAGGCAACATCTGCTATGCCCTTGATATTGGAGGAAGTTAGATTCCCAAGTGTTAGGAGAATGGATGGATAGGTAAGAACCTGTGATCCAAAATTCTATTGAGGAAATCAACAAAAAAGGGAGGAGAAACTCTTAAGAATGAAAATGTGGAGATTACATATATATGTAATATATATATATATATATATATACATATATATATATATATTCCAATTCTTAGAAGGAAAAGGAAATCTATATAAAGAGATGTGCAGACGTAATTGAACAAGCAAATTATATTTCTTAAAAGATACATACAGAAGGACAAATACGAGAGGATGAATATAAGAATGTGGTTCTGTCCAAAAGAAAGTATCAGGATTTCTGAGTCTTGGAATAAGAGAATAGCAAGAAAAGCTGAGGGGGAAACAACAACAACTAATGTTGCCTTCACTAAGCTGAAGAGACAAAAGAAGCCTAAAGAATATGCTGAAGGCTACTACTTGATAGAGGGGGAAACAAGATAGTGATTACATAAAAATTACAGAGAAAAGGCAAAAATCACTTGGTTAATTTTTTTTTTTGCTTCTATTTCCTCTGTCGATAAAATGATCTTTGTATTAAAAAAAGAAAAATGATGAATACTGAGATGATATACAAGATCGATACAGCAATAATAGCTAAGCATCTATCTTCTCTTAAGTGTCCTAGTCATCAAGGTCACATGAACTATGTCCCTGGGCATTGAAAGAAGTAGATGTGATGACAAATGCAATGACAAAAAAATGATTGTGGAGAAACATTGGGCAATTGAAGAGATAGCTCATATTTTTGTATTTTTTTAATGAGAAAGACAGAGACAGACAGATGGACTTAGATGAGATGAGATGGAAACAGAATGAAATCTACCAACTACAGGTCAGAGATGTCTTCAATTCTGACAAAGTTTTAAAATATCTTATCAAAAGCCTGACTAGTGACTGTTGAGAAAAACATGCAATGATCCAAAGGGTAAACATGGCTTCATGAACAAATCAGCTATATTATACCTCGATTCTTTTTTTTTTTTTTTGGATAGAATAGATGATCAAATGATGGTAGTTATAAAAATACACAGTCTAATTCCTTGTTCAGGCATCACAGAATCATAGAATCCAAGAGCTCCTTCCTGGGACCTCAAAGACCACTGAACAAAAATTTCTCCATCAGACACCCAAAGTGACTAGTTAGTCTTTGCTTCATTTTCTCCACTGAAGTCATAGCCCTCTCTCAGAAGTTCATTCTTATTTTTGGATAATTTCTAATAAAGAGGAAGATGTGGTTGATGTGAGTTCTAAATTTGTCTCTGTGACTCCCATTCATTAGTCCTCATTCTTCCCTCTCTGGCAAATAGAACAAGGCCAGCCTCATCTGCTTAGGAGGCTACTTGGATATTGTTATCAGAAAGTTCTTAAGCATTTTCTTGTTCATATTAAGCACCACTAGATCTCTTACCTGCTCTTCATATCTGGGATGGCTTTCTTTGAATGATCAACGTCCTTCCTAAAACTAAAGTATTAAATTGAACATGACTTATGTCATGTTTCACCATATGAGAAACAGAAAAATATGTGTTACATGATAAAATATGTACAACTGATGCCATATTACCTGCCTTCTTGGAGAAGGAAGGGACAAAAAAGGAAGGGGAAAAAAGGATGCAAATCAGATTTTTTGACTCAGTTGATGTGAGATTTTGTTTCTCTTAGATAAGCATATTTATTATAATTTATTATAGTGATATCAAATCAAATGTATAATATTATCAGTAGGTCACAGTTCTATTATGTTACACATAAAAACACAAATAAATGGAACTCCAAAAAACCCAAAGAATTCTAAGTATGGCCTAACCAGAGCAGAATACAAGGGTCTAGCACCCGTGTTCCTGCAGTGTGTGCCTTGTAAAATGCAGGCTACAGCCTCATTCATTTTCCTGACTTTCACAAGACAGGGTTGACTTTGGATGAACTTACAATCCAGATTTCTCCAGATGCCGTCTAGCCATTCTTCTCTTTGGGAAATAGGAAGAAGGATGGAGACTGTACTTGGGAATTCATTAGCACAGGGAATCCGGACTGAATGGAATTCAGTCTATTTGGGGTCAATTATAGCCCTAGAAAGCTGTCTTGATCACTTAAAAGTTCAGTGATTTGCCTCAAGTCACGCATTGACTATAGAGGAATGAAAGGATTTGAACCCAAGCCTCTGTGGCTTTCAGACTCGTTCTCTATACACCATCTCATCCTGTCCTGTGACTGATCCGATGGTGCTCCTGACAGATGAGCCAGTGTAGAGAGGGACTATGGGAAGATAATGAGTTTGGTTCTCGACACGCCGGGTTAGGGGTGTCCTTGGAACATCCACATGGAAATGTGGCAAGTCAGTCAGAGTTGCAGAAAGCCAATTGGTTGTCAAGTGTCACCCTCTTCGTGGCGCGCCTTCTCTTCTGAAGGAGAAGAGTCCTTGCCTAGGGACAGCATCCCAAGGAGGAGCCAAATGCGGCCCCTATGTTGACTTGAACCATGTTTATGTGTAAACCACTAGGGAGAAACCAAAGCTCATTCTTTTGAAATAATTGTCCCTTCAATGCTGCCAAAAACTCATGTTTATCTGCACATTAGCTAAAGCTGCTTAAATGGTGAGTGTTTAGGAATGCTGATTTTTGATGATTTATACCCCAAACGACTCTTCTTGGAACCCAACAGGCCAGTCGTGCACGGTGTCATTGCCGGCAGTGGTGAAGCTGAAGAGGAGGCAGCACGAGCAGGACTGGGCGCTAGTGAGCCCAGACCACCCTGATGTCCCTCGTCCTGCATCCGTGGGTCCCCCTCTCCTCTTCTGCACGTCTCCCTGATCTCCCTTTGCTCGCTGCTCCTGGAGTGGGGGTGGAAGGGATTCAAGATCTGATTCATGGAAAGTCAGCATTGGAGAAGAGCTCAGAAGCCCCCCAACCCTCCTCCAACCGGAATCCCATTTGTGGCTTCTCCTCGAAAGCTGCTTCAGAGGCTCCCGGGAGACCCATTTCCCTTTGAGGCGGCTCCCAGTATTGGGAGATTTGGGGATAAGACCTGGAATTCAGCAACAGACACTATGTTCACGGGGATGAGCGATGGCCACTCTGGTGAGCTACGAACACTGACCGTGTGATTGAATGGAAATGAGGAGGCTGAGAAGAAGCTTCCTGGAGCCTGCAGAGGGTAGTAGTCCAGGGGGCAGCGGGGAGCAGCCAGACTTCTCACGACCTTCTCCCTCATGCTGGGAGGGCCAAACACTTCAAGATTTGCTAACAAAAGGTTTTTTCCCATTTTTTTCCATGCCTGAATTATATTCTCCAGAGCAGTGACAGTAAAGGGAGTGTCTTCATCACTCTTCCGTTAGGAAAAACTTACCATCCAGCATTACTAGATTGAGTCCACTCACTTGGGCGTTCCCAGAAGCAAAGCAATTACATTTCTATGAAGCTGACTAGTAGAATCAAAGTTTATCTGGAAAAAGGGATAGAGTTCAAGCTGGAGGGGGGGGAGAGGGAGCGAGGGTTGCTTCTGCAGCATTAGGGTGACCAGATTTGAACCCCAAGTCAAGATGATTCCTGGGAATAAGAGTTTGGAGCACTATTATATATATATATATATATGTAATCCCAGACTAAACTGAGACCATTAGACCAAAATTTCGGAAAGCTGGGCTTCTCTTCACAATGTTCCATGAAATTTAGTATCTTCTTTTGTATAATGTGTTACTGAGAAATGATACAGACGTCAGATATATTTGGTGGCCTGAAAAGGTCATTTTTTTAAAGGAAGAAGCCTGAAAAGAGGGTGGTTAAATGCTTGATAGAATATTTTAAATCAATGGCAGACAATCCCTTCCAGAAAGGAAAGGGTGGAAAAAAAGAAAAAAGAAAGAAAGCCATGAGATGCCTTCTGTGCCCAGAGAAAGTTGAAGTAAATGACAGGACCATATTTTACATTTTTATGAATGACTGCATTCTAAATTTCAAGTGAATAGTACTTACAATTCTCGAAATGGAAGCACATTCCGCGACACCCAAGAGCCAATCTTGCCACGCAGTAACTACCACCATTCGATAATTACAAAGTCGACTATGCTGCAAAGTAAATGAGCTTGATAATTTGTTATAGTTTTATAGCATGGCAAGTGTGCTGAAGATTTTAAATTGCACACTGTATTAAAAATGACAGAAATACACCAGAGTCTAAACAAACAGAGTTGGAACTAGCTCGCCTCTGACACTGTTTCAGAGAATAAGAATGCAAAAGAAAACAAGAAAAAGAAAAAGTAGAGAGCCACAGTTACATGGAAGCCCATGGAAAACGCCTTGGGAAGAAGTCCAGTTGGACCCTCTTCCTCAGTATGTCCTGATGTTTAACTGTTCTCTATGAAGAACTGATGGAAGCACAATGAATCACAGACATGCTTAAGCAGAAACTGGGCATCTATTGACTCAAAAGTAATGACTGATGTAAGATGGTGGAGAAGGGAAAATCCCCAGAGCTCCTTTATTCCTCTTGGCAGTTGTGCTCGTGTGCCACACTGACAGAGATGGCACGCAGTCATCCAAAGCAGCACATTATTTCTCAAAGCAAGAGAGAGTCCACAAGGAGTAACTAAGAGGGGAAAATGGAAGGTGGGAACTGCTTGTAGTTTAAACAAGAAAATCAGGTTTCCCAGAGAATAATATAGAGAAGAAGGATGAAGGAACAAAGGATGAGAGAAGAAATGATGTGGAAAGGAATATCAGCAGAAACTATCTGGAGGAAAATATCAGAATGTGTTGGTATGACCCTTGACATCTCTCTCTCTCTCTCTCTCTCTCTCTCTCTCTCTCTCTCTCTCTCTCTCTCTCTTCTCTCTCTCTCTCTCTCTCTCTCTCTCTCTCTCTCTCTCTCTCTCTCTCTCTCTCTCTCTCTTCTTCTCTCTCTCCCTTTTTCTCTCTTTCCTGTTCTTTCTGCTATCTCTTTATCTCTCTCTCTCTGTCTGTCTCTGTCTCTCTCTCTCTCTCCTTTGTCTATGTATGTAATATATAAACCTATGCACATCTTTATGTACCAATAAAGTACATGTCATAATTTTACATATAATTATGTGTCATGTATCATCATGTATGACATTAAGAAATTATTTTGGACTGACTTCTCATCTTTCAGGGAAAAGAATTCTTCTCCATTTCTCTTTTTTATTCCATGTTTCTTAAAGCACTCTCCATTAATGATTGAGCTTCTTACATGTTAAAGAGCAAAAGTCAGTGGATTGGAAACTGAAGGAGATAAGCTAGAGGTGTCCAAGGTGCTAGACACCTTTTCTAAATTAATAACCTCTTGGACTTCACCAAAACAATCTGCTTCCTCAGATATGAGAAATATAGAGCGAAGGGGCTAGTTTATGGTCAGAAGTGTATTTCTTTTTGACAAGCTAAACCTTCACTAAGCTATTTTGAAAAGCACTGGTTAGCCCAGGGACTGGGACATAGGGGAAAGTTCACAAATACTTCTTGAATTGAATTGGAATCAAAGCTGATTGGATCAGAGGTGTGGAATCACAAGAAGGTTAGCAATGACCAGAGTCCAAGATCTTGAGTTCAAATCCAATCTCTGATTCTTTCTCCCTGTGCAGTCATGGCTAGTTATCACACATGCCTGGGCTCAATTCCTTGCTCTCTATGTGAGGGGCTTGGCCTAGAAAGTCTCTGAGTCCACTCTAGTTCTAAGATCTATTCAGCTATGATTAAAGCCTCATAGGGATAAATTTCAACCAAGCCATAGAATCCTCTCTCTAGATGGAGAGAGATGTCTAGCTCTAGCTTCTCATTATACATGTGAGGAAGCTGGGGCCCAGGAGAAGCGGATTGGCCCAGGTCACATGGGGATCTACCAAACACCAGAGGCCAGTCATGAAGGCACGTCTTCTGATTCATGGCTGTGTGCTCTTCACAGTCCATAGGACTATCTTATATTCCAAAAACAGTTGTAATCCCTCTTCTGCCACCTACTTACTGGTTAACGAGGGTCACATCCCTGGCCTCCAGTCCTCAGATCTGCTCAGATCAAAAGCAAAGTGGCTCCAGGAGTTCCTCTCTGGCCTTCCTTGGGTGTTGTCTATGACCTGCCCCTCATTATGTAGGTCTTCTAGGAGAAAGTGCTCAGAATTATGGGAGGGATTCATTGAGGGGCTTGATCTGGAATAGATGGCTGTGGAGATCCCTGCCAACTCTACATTTCTCTCTGATTCCACTCTCCTTTACCTCCTGAAATCATGGAGCTATTTGCAAGATGTGAAGTCCCTTTTATGGGTGCAGGGTAGGATACTGAGAGTTAAAGAAGAGCCACGGGAAGTGAAAAGGGAATGAACCTTCTATTAATATCCTGTAAGATTCCTGATATCTCATCAGAAATAGCCACACCTCCCTTTGGGGCTGGGATAAAGGAAACATTTATCTGTAGGAACCAATGTGGGGCTGTCCAGGGAATCAGAAATTATGGAGTCGAGGTGCTTAGTTTCATATTCTTGCTTTCCCACAGATCAGTATGATTCTAGGCAATTTCCTCATTGCTGCAATTGGTTAACATGATCCTGAAGGTCCCTTCTAGCTCTAAATCTATAGTTTTGTGACTCCAGGACTTTTATTATTTGGGGTGGGTTCTCAGTTTCCTTATCTGTAAAAGGTTGAATTAGTAAACAACTAAGTTCCTTTCCAAGATCAGTGATCCTATAACCTAGGGGTTTTAGGGCAAAGCCTAAAGAAGAACTCCTTCCTATTTTCAGATTCATGAGTTACTCTTCACAATAGTTAAGTTACTACTTACAATATCCTTATGAAGTCAATCGGTGCTTTTATCCCTGGTAATAAGAGGAAGCAAAACTAGGGCAAAGATGATTCAAATGAATTGGCCCAATTTCCTTGACTAAGAGGACAGCACAGGAAACCATGAAACAAAATGTGTTGAATTCTGAGAGATTTGCTAAACTACCATGGAGCTATTTTTTTCTAAAGGAAAAAGGAGGTCCAAAACTAATGAATGGTTAGAATTATCCATTGTTCACCAAATAGAATTCATTTTGTTCATTCAACTTAATGGAAACTCAGTATTTTCATCTGTAAAATGAGAATAGCAATAATTATATATACCTCCCACAATTGTTGTGATAGTCAAATAAATGAAAAAGTGTATTGTATTTTGTAAACCTTAAAGTGCTACAGAAATGCATGTTAGTATTATTGTCATTGCTGCTGGTGGTGTTAAATGATTTGACCAGTAATTTATTAATGAGAAGAGCTACTTTCATAGGGTTAGATCTGGAAGGGAACTGACTTCAATAGACACTTTAGACAGTATCTGTAGCTGAAAAATTCATCACTGTAAAGTCAACTTGGTGATGAAAATTTCTACACTAAGATGATATTCTTTTTTTCTTTTCTTTTTTTAATATTTGGAATATTTTTTCCATGGTTACATGATTCATGATTTTTCCCACCCCTCTCCCCTCCCCATTCCTGGGGCTGACAAGCAATTCCTCTGAGTTATTGTTCAAAATTTATTTTCATGTTATTCATATTTACAATAGAGTGAACTCAACATCAAAACCTAATCATATCCCCATCAAACCACATGATCTATCCTATGTTTTTCTTCTGCATTTCTGTTCCCAAAGTTCTTTCTCGAGATATGGATACATTCTTTCTCATAAGTCCCTCCAGGTTGTTCAGGATCACCTCATTACCACTACTGGAGAAGTCCATTACATTCGATCGTACCACAGTGTATCAGTCTCTGTGTACAATGTTTTCATGTCCCTTGACCATTTGTTGATTTGGGAATGGCTTGATTTTTTGTAACTTTGACAGTTCTTTATATATTTGGGAAGTTAAACCATTGTCAGATAGTTTTGTTAAAAATTTTCCTCATTTGTTGATTTCCTCCTAATTTTGGTTGCATTGGTTTTGTTTGTACAAAACCTTTTTAATTTGATATAATCATAGGCTTTCATTTTACATTTTGTAATGTTCTCTATCTCTTGCTTGGTATTAAATTTCTTCCTTTCCCACAAATCTGACAGGTATACTATTCTATGTTTGTCCAATTTATTTATGATTTCACTTTTTATATTTGTAGTTAACCCATTTTGAATTAATCTTCATATAGAGTGTAAGATATTGATCTAAACTTAATTTTCCCATACCATTTCCCAATTTTCCCAGAAGTTTTTATCAAATATTGAGTTCTTGTCCCAAATGCTAGGGTCTTTGGGTTTATCAGACACTAGCTTGCTGAGGTCATTTACCCCAAGTCTATTCCTTTGATCCAGCCTTCTATTTCTTAGCCAGTACCATATTGTTTTGAAACTAAGTTGATTTTCAAATGAGATTACTAGTCCATCTTGGGCTGTAGACACTAAGTCTTTCTAAGTTAGTAGAGTATAATACAATTTTGGTGGGGGAAGAAAGAAAGGAAGGAAGGGATAGAGGGAGGGAGGGAGGAAAGAAGGGATAGAGGGAGGGAGGAAGGAAAGAAGGGAGAGAGGAAGGGAGGAAGGAATGGATAGAGGGAGGAAGGTAGGAAGCAAGGAAGCAAGGAAGCAAGGAAGGAAGCAAGGAAGGAAGGAAGGAAAGAAGGAAGGAAGGAAGGAAAGACTTATTAAGCACCTTCTAGCACAGAGCTAAATTCTTTATGAATATCTCATTTGGGATTTAAAAAACCCTAGGATATAGGTGACATATATTTCCATCTCACAGTTGAAGAAACTGAGGCACACAGAATGTCTTGCCCAGAGTCACACAACAAGTTAGTGGCCAGATTTCAATTAGATCTTCCTGATTCTAAGCCTAGCACTCTCGATACACTACAACCCCTAATATATGCTCCATAATCACTGACTTTTCAAATCCAATTTTTTCTCAGCAGAATAAAGTTACCAAAGTAGGACTTTAGTATAAATCCTAGACTTAGGGGAGTTATATTTGATTAGGACTAACTGAATGATTTGTTTCTATGTCCTCAGATGTGATCTAATAAATATTGTGGATAATAATGAAGCTCTGGGTTCAAATTATGTCTCTGGAAATAGTTAACAATGTGACTTTGGGCAACACACAAACACTTTAGTCAGTTTTAGTTTAGTCAGTTTGATTATCATAATATGGTAAGATACACACAGACTTACATACATGTGTATATAAGATGTATATATATGAAATGTGTGAATCTGTACACATATGCTTATATATGTACATATGTGTGCACAAACTTCTCAACCTGGAGAGTTCAGTGCTACAGTATTCAATCTCTGTCTCTAAATCTATACCAATTTTGTATCTTTATATAAATATACAGATATATATATATTATCCTTAGACATGGTGTGTGTATATACATATGTGTGTCTATTTATACATATATTTATATATCATTAGACTTGAAATCAGAAATTCCCTCTCCCAATTCAAAGACACATAAAGGTCTTCCAGTACCTTGGAGAGCTCCCTGTGGTTAAACCTCCCGGAGAGGTTAAATGACTTCTCCAAGGGCACACAAGTAATATTTATCAGAACTGGTACTTGAACTGAAGTGCTCCTGGCTTTGAGGTTGTTCTATCTACTACATTCTATTGCTGAAATAACAAAAGCAATACCAATAATAATAAAAATAATAATAATAAGCAATATAACAATGACTAAACATTTTAGCTTTATAATTGAAAGAATTGTTCATTGGAGGTGATATTAGGAAAGTCTGTCAAAGTATGTTTTGGAGGACAAAGGTTCTCTCTATATGTATGTATAAAAATTTTTCTATATCTATAAATATGTTGGTATGTGTAATTTTAAGGGCTCATGCTACTTTTTTCCTCTTCTGAAAATCTTAAAAGCACCTCTTTTAGTTTTTGCTTGTGTGTTGTTTAATAATTGATTGATTGATTGATTGATTGGGTTGTATAAGTGAACCCCTCTAGGAGAGCTTCTTCCTTAGCACATCAGACAGAAAATCCCATCCCATTCCACACAACACTTAAGTTAATAAAGTCATTCTCATCTTTTCCACATCTCTTTGTTTATCTCCACATAAACAGGCAAGAATGATTGACTGTTGGTGAGCTGCTTAACTTTTGCAAGTGTCGCATAATTATGAGAGAATTGATAAGTAATGAAAACATTAAGTGTTGTGTAAAGATTACGACTCCAGTGCCTGGTAGGGCAATTAAATTTGATGTTTGTTTCTCTGTCTTGCAGTGAATAATGATGTGGTCTCCCTTGTGAATGGAGAAGCACTGATTGATAACAGTGGGGAAATAGTTCTGATGGTCTATACAATTCCTTATTAAATATGTGACAAACTAGCTCATTTCACAATTAAGGTGATTGGATGGGAGCACTATGAAACTGTCAAGATGAGATCAATGGCAGACTGTAATGAATACCACCAAGATGGACTTTTAAAAAAATCTGACTGTGATCTGATTAATATATGATTGTGGCTGGACTTATTAAGGTCACATCATTCTCTGATGGGATCCAAAGAGTTGTCAGACATGACTCACTTGTCAGTGACAAAAATAGAATATATTGACAAGATGAAAATCAAACTTTTTTATGAAAATGCCATCATGAAAAGCAGGATGTTTTTGCATCCTAAGTATTCAATGAGTGTTCCTATATTTTTATTCTATTTTTGATTTTGCAGTAGCAAAAAATGTATCTTAAACAAATAAGATCCAAGATCAAGAGTTAAATTAAACCAGTTCCACATTTTACAGACAAGGGAGCTGGGATTCAGGTTACTCCCCTCTCTCCCCCACTTTGCTATCCAAGCAAAGTAGCTTTCTTTTTCTGCCTCATGCAATGCCAGGTGTCAGGTTTCCATGCCTTAGCACTGGATATCTTCCATGTCTGCAATACAACCTCTCCTCATGTCTACATCAAAGAATCCTTCTTTATCTTTTTTTTAATAAAACAAAGCTCTAGCATCACTTCTACATGAAGCCTCCACCCAAAAAATATTTCTAGTTTTCCTTCTCAATCTACCTTATATATTTATTTATATACTTATGTAAGTTGATATGGCACATATGTAAAACAGCTTTGTTTTCATTATTTATTTCTTTTTATTTTATTTAATGATTTTGTGGTATTAGTCAACTGGCATTTATTAAGACCAGTTATTTACTAAAAACTGTGCAAAGTTCTTTTTTCTTTATATTTCCTCTGAACACATACCTACATATGTATATACTCTTATATGCTTATGTTTCTGTATGTGTATATATATATATATATAGGTATATAGAAATATATGACAGATAGATAGATATGAGAGAGAGAGAGAGAGAGAGAGAGAGAGAGAGAGAGAGAGAGAGAGAGAGATGATTGGATGGATAGATATCCATGTTCTGTCCCCTTTAGATTGATAGCTTCTTGAGAACTGTGAGTGTTTCATTCATTGCATTTATATTTATATCACTTAGCATAGTACCTGATAGGATAAAAGTGCTAAGCAAGTACTAATTGATTAATTAATTGATTTGCCAAAGGTTACATAGGAGTCAATGACATGGTCAGGATTTAAAACCAGGTCCTCTGGTTAAAAAGTCAATGCTCTCTCCACTGTATAATAAATGATTAATAATATTTTCTATGAAAGTTTAAGATTTACACAGCAATTTCTTTATAATATATCAGAGCTAGGCAATGAGAATAATGTTCTTTTTAAAATTAGCCTTGATAAAGTGATCCAGATATTGAATAGTACTTTATCCACTTTATCTAACTGAATCTTCACAATATCATGGAGACATGGAGATAGTAGAGAAAGCTTTATTCCTATTTTATGGATGAGAAAATTGAGCCTTAGACAAGAAAGACTAGCCAACAAAGATCCAAGACAATATTTGCTTTTAATGATCTTGAACTCCAAATTGAAATTCTTTCTATGATTTCAATTGGAAAAGATCACCAGATTCACCTTTGTTTTCTTCTACTTTTAGTTCAATCATATTAGTCAAAAGCAGACACAAGGAGGGAGGAGAGAGTTGGCCATAGCAAAATCAATGACACCCTTAAGCCCAAAGATAAGTCCATAATAACCATGCTTGATATCAATATAGCCTGTATGTAGCACCTTGAACCCCTACAGAAGGATCTATCTTTGTATTCATCCTGGTAAGAAAATAGTCTGTTAAAGGAGTCATCTGATCTAAGATGAGAAAAAATGAACAACCAAAGGAAAACTATAGTTGAGACAGGGAAGGAAACTCTTTGTTTGGTGTCCAGGGATCTAGGCTCATTTCCTGTCTTAGAGATGAATAAAAATCATTCTTTAGATATTTATGATTTCCATGAATATAAGCAAGTCACAACTTCTTGAACACAGTTTGCACAATCTGTAAAATGAGAATAATGTCCTATTGTATTATCTATACAGAGATTAATTGGGAAGATGTGTTCAGTTTTAAGGTGTGTCGCTTATAGCACTGTAGAATCATGATACATTGTTTTGACCCTTTTTAATAATAATAATGATAATGATGATGATGGCTTGCATTCATATGGTTTGTGACAGACTTTGTCATTCCTCCTATGAGGCAATTTATGTACAGTATTTCCCTCCATAACAATAGGGAGAAACATATATTTCTGTCAACTTTCTAGTTTGTCCAACCATTGTAAACCTGTTATCTCCTGGGTTCCTCACAAAAACCCTGTGACTTGGGCTGTACAAATATCCTCTCCCCTGGGGAAAAGATGAGCAAAGCCCTTCTCAGAGATATTTAGGCACTTGTTGGAAGTTGCAAAACCCATAAATATATAACTTGAAGAATAGGCTCAGATCTACTGATCCAAGATCTAGGATGCCATCATTCTAGGTAAAGAGCTAGAAGGGCCCTCAGAAGACAACTTGTCCAACTCCCCACACACATACACACATACTATTGGCACATGAGGAAGCCAAGGTCCAGAGAACTTTAAGGATTTAAAGATGGAAGTCTAGTACATGTTCCACTATGCCAATGAGATCATTTACTTATATTGAAAGAAGATAAAGCTTGGAAAGATACCATCAATTAATCCATCAGAAAGCCTTTGTTAAGCATCTAACAGTTCAAGGCACCATCCTGGACCTTGGAGATAGCATCAGTAGGATTCTATAGTCCTTGACCTCAGTGAGTAAGTGCCAGGTAATGGGAGCACCAGCATCTGGGGAAAGGGAAAAAAAGGACAGGGGAGATCTTTGAGGAGAAGGTGATACTTGAACTATGCTTTGAAGAGAACTAGGAATTCTAAGCAGAAGAGGTCTTGTCCTGAGGCATGGGGGCCAGATGACCTTTCCAAAGGCAGATGCAGGAGATGGAATTTTAGGGGTGAGGTACTGAATGAAGAGCCACATTCAAATCAGAAACAGGAAATTTGCCAAAGTCATAAGGTGCATATTCTAATTTTAAAAGGCAAATTAGTTAGCTTAGTAATTCTGAAAATTGTTTTTTATTATTGCAAGACAATATTTACAATAACTACAGCTCTCTTTCTTTTGCCACAATTAACCATCTGGCAAATCAAATATAATTAGGTCATCTTTCGGAAATGTGCTTCCAATCGGCAAAGCAAATACTAAGAATCCAGGAGCCAAGATGCATTGCTCAATAGAACTCATTTCCACTTCTCAAACACTTCATTTTAGGAAATGTCTTTATTTTCAAAACCCCTGACATCTCTTTCAGGGGAGGGAGGGATGAGAGGTCCACTGTATTCCCAACTGATCCACACAGAAATTGAGGACAACCCGTGGAGCTTGATCAAAGTAAAACTAGTAGTGGATAGATTTAAAGCCGAGTCCCTGAAGCTGTGTGTGTGTGTATGTGTGTGTGTGTGTGTGTGTGTGTGTGTGTGTGTGTATTGGCTTACCATCTACAGTGTAACAAATACAATCCAGACCTCATTTTTCTTCATGAAATACTTATTGATTCACAGATGAGAGGTGACTAGGTAGTACAGTGGATGGGGTATAGGACTTCACGGTCCAGAAGAAATGAGTTCAAATTATTTTTCAAACATTCACTATGTGACCTTGAAAAAGTCTCTTTACCTTTGTTTGCCTTAGTTTCCTTATTTGTAAAATGAGGATAACAATAGCATCTACCTCACAGTGTTGTGGAAATCAAAAGATACCCGTGCTAAAGCAATTCACAACTTTTAGAACAGTATCTAAATAGCAACTCTTCCTTTGAAAGGAGTAATATACTTGGATGAGAAAAAAACTAGCTTCAACTCCTGTCAGCCACCAGCAGCCTGAACATCCACCTGGTAGGTATGGGAATGTGGGTGAAGACCCCTTGATAAGTATGCACTTACAGGATTTTAGATTTAGAAGTATAAGGAGACTTCTGGGTTATTTAGCCCAGCCCCATTCAGATAAGGAAACTCAGGCTCTGGGGGAAATGTTCATTCAATTGGCCAAGAGGCATGAAGATGGCTTAACTATGTTCAATGCCTATGATCCTGATCATGAGCCATTTTGCTTCTATAAATGTCAGTTTCCCCACCTGAGAAATGGATGCTCCAGGGTCTACACTATGTCTTTCTGGTTTATCTTGAAGTTACCTCTTTGTAGATGATAATGCTTATTATAGAAATTATGTAAATAAATATATAAATAAAATTATATTAAGTATGTAAATATATAAATAATATAGATAAAATGTATAAATTATATAAAATATAAATAAATGTCAATTATGACTAGCATTTTACATCATTCAGAGCTCTTCTAAACATAATTGAATAGAAGTAACCAATTCATTTGACTGAAGAAGCAGCTTCTAAACAGAGACAAAAGGCATTTTTATTGAGTCTGTAGAAATCTGGACAGCACGCAGGAAAAGGATGGCAACTAAATAGAGAAGAGCCTTGAGAACACCACAAATGAATTTTGGTTTGAGGAACTGGGATGTAGGTTGTGGTAAGGGGCGCATTAGTGGTCTTCGAGTGTTTAAAGACTTGTCTGGTCAAAGAGAGCTTTGACCTGTTTTGTTTAGGCTTAGAGGGTAGAAGGATGGTGGAAGCTGCTAAAAGGCAAAGTTAGCCTTCCTATCAGTAAGCACACCCTCCCAATCAGAGCTATCCCACAGGTCAATGGGCTGCTTCTAGAGCTAGCTTTTTCTACCTCATCATGGCTCTCTTCAATAGGACAAAGGACCCTGGTACAGTGAGAGGAGCTCAGAACATCTAGGGCTGTACTTGGAGTCAGGGGACCTGCTTTTGACTCTCCATTCTGCCTCTTACTATCTGTGTGACCTTCGGCAAATCACTTGGGTCTCAGTTTCCTTCACTGTCCAAAATAAGGAGGGGCTGATCCAATCTTCCTGTGAATTAGGTTGGCAGACCAGTTCCTTGCTCTAGTTTTGGAGCAGAGGCAGAATCTTTGCAGCTTCCTCCACCTAAGGAGGAGGTAAATTGTCTATTGACTGGACCTGGAACATGTTGACATGTTTGGACACTGGAGAAGGACAGCTGAAGAGGACCTCCAGTGAGGGGAGAAGCCTCAGATCCTCTCTTCCCTGAGTGCATCCTTCTCTGTTGTGTCCACTCTCAGGGATGTCTATAACTTTGGGGAATTTCAAAAGGTCCAAAGGAGAAAAGCTCCATATCTCCAAGAATTAGAAAAATGCTAATTAAAGCCATTTTTAATGCCTTTTTTCAGATATGAATTGAATTAGACGTCTGCTAAGGCCTCTTCTGGCTGGAAACTTCCATGGCTGTGAAACAGGAACAGGTCAGAGAGCTTCTCCCTTTCACAACTCATCAGGCTGGTCCATTTTCAGTACAGACAACAGTGATGAGTGTGGAAGCCTAGGAAGGGGGGCACAGCCCAAGAACTACAGTGAGATGAGAGGCACAAGAGCACCTGTGAGATATTTTTGAGTAGAATAAGGCTTGGAGAAGGCAAAGAATGCTGGAGCAAGGAAGAGGGAGAGGGGGAAAGGCAGACTAAATAGGGAACCCTGAGAGAAGATTGCTGGTTGATAGGAGAGAATCACTGGGGCGCAGAGAAGTGTCTTACAGGGAAAAGAAATAGAAGGATCCTTTTTTCT